>NC_073695.1:278659078-278911578 GCF_029784165.1 Wyeomyia smithii
TGAGGACACCCTTTTACTACCTCAACTGTGGCAGACGTATCTCCCAATACAGCTGTGATCTTCCTGCTCGAAAGCATTGCTTGAATCCAGCTCATTGTAGTGTTATCGACTCCTTTATTTCGTAGAGCCCTGTGAATTGATTCAAAGGACGTGTTATCGAAAGCTCCCTTAATATCAAGAAAAGCTCAGACCGCAGCTTTTTATATTTCAGTGTCTTCTCGAACTTCGTCACTAGGCAATGCGAAGCGGTTTCTGTAGATTTTCCCTGGTGATTGGCACATTGATGCTAATGCAAGGGCTAATTCTTCAGAAACTTGCTGCGGATGTAGTTATCCGCAATTTTCTCCATTAACTTGAGAAGTGTTGACGTCAGATTTATAAGTCTGAAAGCCTTTGGCAATGTTTTATCTTTTTTGCCCGGCTTTGGTATAAACACCACCTTAACGTTCCGCTAGCTAACCGGGATGTGTCCCAGAGTAAAGCTGGCTCGAAAAAGGTTGATGAGTTTAGACATAGTGACTCCACCCGATTTTTGCAGGCAGATTGGTAGAATGCCATCCGGTCCCGGTGAGTTCATAGGCTTAAAAGAGCTCAGTGCCCAATTGATAGAAGTCAACGTAAACATTCGACGAGCAAGTGCTGCGGAGTCACGTGACGTCATGCGTCTTGATCCGAGGCTTTGTTGCACCTCAATGTTCAACTCGATGTTCACTGTCAAACCAGGAAATTGAGTGTTCATATGAACATCCAGCGTTTCCTTAGTAGTGACACTCATACTCCCGTCTTCCCTTTTTTTTTGCCCAAGATCATTTGTGTGATCTTTGAACATCGCTTTTTGCAGTCGCGTAGCCTTAGGCAGAGTCCGAACGTCCTCCCAGAATCGGACTCTGGATTGTTATATTTTATAAGGGATGTTCTATAAGCATTCCGATTGGACTAGATTTTCGCCCAGTTGAACAGGCGTCTGGCTTCCCGACGAAGATTGCTAAGAGTTTCATTTCACCAGGGCACATCACGGCAGACTGTCCGTTTCATTAACGGACAGTTTGAATTGGAGGCTTCCGTGATCCTATGCTGTAGATCGCTAGCTGTGATATCCAGTTCAACCGAAGCTCGAACATTTATATGGCAGGATGTCTTTGAGCTAACCAAATGTTTCTTGAAAAGGTTACAGTTGGTATTCTTAGAATTCCTAAAGTGTACTTCTCTAAGAGGAGTAGCCTCGATGTCAAATCTGATATGTCTATGGTTTGATAAACCAGATTCATCAGAGACATGCCAGTTTTTGACCTTCTCCGTTATCGAGGTGCTGCATAGAATGAGATCACGTATTGTCGATGCAATCCAGTTTACTAACTAATCATAAAATCTTTTGAATATTCATAAGCTCAAAGAGGAAAAGATCTTTCATTTCTTCTAGTGTGATCTTGATCGACACAGTATCTTCGACTGTATTAGAATCTTGCGAATTGCTTCTTGATTATTTTTTTCTATGTTCCTTAATGGCTATATCACACAGTCTGATGCCTGATTAGCTGCGTCAGGTGTCCTACTTGGTGTTGTTGACCTGTATATTTTTGAAATTACTCATTACTGATTCGAAGAAATTAAAAAAAACTCCTACTCTCCGGGTCCAGATGGTGTTACTGCTACTATTTTATGTAGCTGTGCTACTGCTGTTACCGTGCTTCTCAGTAGAATTTTCACTTAATCGTTTGAGCAATGGAAGTTTTAAGCGCTGTGGTGACAATCCTTCATGTTTACTGTACTCAAAAAAAAAATTAAAAAAAATAACGAGACGTGAAGAACTATAGAGGTATTACCAGTCTATCTCCTGGATCTAAGTTCTTCGTAATAATCGTCTACAGTCTAACGCTGATCACCACCGAAATTATGTTTGAGTTGACCAGCACGAGTTTATGCCACGTCGTTGTGTATCGACTAACTTGATTGAACTTACACGAACTTGTATCATACAGATGAAAGCTGGATCGCAAATTGACCCTGTGTATAAGGCCGCTTTTGAAGCGATAGATCATCGAATACTTTTGCATAAGCTTACTAAACTCATTGTGTTTGAGAGACTGACTTCCTGGCTAAGCTCGTATCTTTCTGACCACACTTTGTGTGTCAAGCTTGATTACACAGTTTCACGTGCGTTTAGTAACACTTCCGGAGTCCCTCACGGCAGTATTCTAGGTTCTTTGATGCTTACCTTGTACTTCAACGACATCGCCATTCTACTAGGTACTAATGCTGGGACTTTTGACCGGATATATTCGTGATCCGGTTATCCGAAGGTCGAATCACGGGTGGGTGAACGAATACTATTCGGATGACCGGATATCCGGATACGGATAATCGAATAGTTCGAAAAGTTCGAATAGTTTTTTCTATCTTTTGAAGCCCGTTCAACTAAAACGTAACGCGAAATAGGCTTCTTTCACAATTCCGCATCGCCTCGAAAGTAATTATTTACATAATTCTCATTAGACTATGGTCGGATACAAAATCCGGATATCCGTCCATCCGAAAATCCGGAAATCCTGTCGAATAATATCCGGATATCGGATTGATCCGGATTTTTGATATTTGACGGATATCCGGATATTTTAATCCGGATAGTCCCAGCACTAGTAGGTACCGGGTGCGTATTGGTATATGTCGACCATCTGAAGATCTACCTTGTTGTGGAATGTGTCCAGGAGCACTCATGCTTAGTATTCAGTATAATATTACGGCCATTGACAGCTCGCCTACCAACAATCCACGAGTAACCAAATGCTGCTACCAGCATTGTCCTCGCGAGAATGCAGTATTGTTATTAAAAATGCCTTCAAAGGTCGCTGCTGCTACAAGCTGTAAAATGTTTAGCCAATCATGTCGTTGTCACTCGCTGTGAGAAGTGTTGTTGCTATTCTGCTAGTCTTTTTTCCATTTCTTTCTCACTTATGGTGCATGCCTAGAAGCCTTTTCGACTGCTGACGCAGGAAAGGAAAGAGGCTGCCCAGGATTGCAGGTTGCTTGATGTCACTTGATGCCGCGAACGAAACCGGTCCTCAGTAGCAACTTACACACTACGAATGGTGGGCCTGAGACCACGAGAGGGATGAAGTCCGCTGATGCCTCGAAAGAACAATGTTATCTTTCAACGATAGTAAAATGTTGAAGCACAGGTAGAATGCTGTACATATCGCTTGGTTAACCTTTTTTTTTGTTCACTCTCGCGGTTCGCCAAGATTCTATGCGTTCGAAGCTCCGTACCGATCAAAAGTGTTTACGATGCGTTTTTATAGGTTGAAGCTGTAGGTGATAAAAGTACGAATGGGCTTGTATTTTCCAAATAAACATACAAAATTGCAAAATGTGTTCCTAGCATAACATTCCGCATGTGGCTTCAAACTAAATTTTTGAAAACTTTAATTAGGTTTAAATTTCGCACTCAACTTGAAATCGGTGCCAACACAAGCTTTTACAATATCGTTGCATAAAAAGTAAAACGATATTCCACAATTGTATTACATCAATATATAAGAAAGACCAACGGCAGTATCGGGAGGCCACTAAACAAATGTAAAGGGGAAACATTCACTATCGTTTTTGTTCAACAGCTCCTATATAAAATGACTGCCATTTAGGTTGAGAAGAACGAAGAAAAATGAAAACGATCACAGAACAACTTAGAACAGAATGCTATACACTAGCCAAGAGCTGACTTGGAGGTAGCAAAAACAAAATCCAAAGCAAAAATCCCATAACAAGAAGGCAGAAATTTTATGCTCGCATTCAATAGCTATAGAATTTGTATCTTACCTTGCCCTTCTGCCAGCAACATCCCTCCCAGTTCCTTAGGCGCGCAGTTCCTTAGGCACACGGTAAGACAGCAACGAAATTTCGCAATAAAAACCAGCCCCGCGCGCAAATATGAGTGTGTGGTACGTGCATATATGAAAATGCACGCGAAAAAGTCAATACCATAAATTTACCATCGGCATGCTTAGCCCAGCGCCTCCCAGCAGCGCCCTCCGTGGCATCCCACACTCGTGATTCGATGTGGAGCAGGCAAGGTTCGCCCGGTTAAAGACGGCATTCGGAGACTTAGCAACCCCCAACTCACACGCTGTACGAGCACAAGCATCTTTTGACGACCGCAGGGCTGAAGGTGAAAACTAGCGAAAAACCTGTTGCTAACTGCCGCTGCTCCTGTGCTTCTCTTGCTTGGCCTCTCCGACACAGACTTTTACCTTCATTTTTATTTCCCTTGCGTCGGCCGAACCGCAAACAAAACGCCGCACCGTGCAAAATTGTGGCGATAAAAGAGCAATTGTTCCGATTGAGTGCGCTTGCCCTGCAGTCAATGTCAAGGACTGGCGGATTGCGGGAAAGAGAGGAATGAAAATTATGATTTTATTGAACTGGCTGGCAATAATAATTAGGTGTAACAAACGAGCGCTGGTTGGTCCTGGCCGGTTGTACTTTAGACAATTTTCACTTCAAGGAAACGGTCAGGATGTCCGACCAGTAGTAACAGCACCCTTCAAAAGGCAATCAAACGTCACAACAAACAGCCAATGCAATTAACATTCCCATGCCCCTCAAAGGCAACCCACTAAATTATGTCCTAATGCTATTGTTTATTTAATGTCATAAATATTTGCCGCCCGAAAAGAACCTCGTTTTAAATGGGCTAATCTGGGTGCAATAAAGCAGATTGCCCTCATCCATAAGCAGAAACCCAGAAGCAGAAACCTTCCTCATCAGCATTCCATTCAGGTGCAAGAGAATGACCAAAAAAAAAAAAGATCACCACCTTCGCGTCTGTCGTCACCAGTGTCGCGCTTTAGTTCCCCTAACGAGTAGCCAGCCAGTGTCAAAAATTCTATTAAAGATGGTTCATAATTTTAAATTTGAAAACAATCGACAATGTTTCATTCCGCTTCCTCTCACCGGGATGGGCCTTTTTTTTCAACGGCTTTTTTTTCGTCATAAATTATACGACCAACCAGAAGTCGAAGACGGAGAGGCCGTGTTTCTGCTCCACTTCTGAATGCCCCGAGCCATCGACCCGCGACTGGATGCTAGGGTCAACTCCGAAACAGTGCGGACGGAACCAACTCACTTCTAATTTATTTACCTTGTCGGGAATTCTAAGCCTTCTCAAACAACGACAATCTGCCAAAATAGCTGCCAGCATCGGTGACGATGTACAAGTTTAGAAACAAAATTTATTTCCTTTCCTCGTTCTGTCTCTGTGATGGTAAATTTTTGAGTTTCCGCCGTATTTTAGCGAAATCCGCCGCCGCCGAAACGCAGTCTGATGGCCACCTAAACGGGTCGTCGGGCGTGTGTTGTTAGTTAGGCCGCCAATGTTGGGAAAATTTAAATGAATTCGAAATTTTAATATTATGCGAAATAAAAATTGTTTTTTACTGTCGCGGTCAAAGCAACGGGCTCTTATTTTGAGTTCTGTTTTTTTTTTTGTTTGGATGAAGCGAGAGAAGCCGCTATGCGGCGGCGTGTTCGGTCTGAATTGATTGTGTATTTAATGAACTGGTTCTGCAACAATGTGGCAAGCCGAGCTAGGAATGAGGGCGACGTCGGTGGATCGGTAGGCGCTGTCGTGGGTTTTTCGTTTGCTGTTGAGGATACGTTGAATTGTGCAGTTTTTTTTTCTCAGCAGCTTTTTCTTATTCAAAAGTTGCATTTCTTTTGAATTATTTCACGATTTTATAATACAACTTATAGATTGGAATAATCATTCTCGTATAAAAACAGTGGCTATTTACCGAATTGCTGAGAAAAGGGATTCGCCGCGGAGAGTAGAATCATAAAAGACAAAAGGCAAAACTCTGTTCTGACAAAAACATATAAAACCGTTTTCTCTTATACATAGATTAATTATGTTTACGCGTTAGGTATGTGTTACATTCTGAGAGAGAATACCCACACGTCATGCAAATGGCAATCTGCCATGAAAAGGAATTAACTTCTGACCGCCTCAAAATTCTCCTTAATTCCTTGTGTTTTTCTCATTTTGTCAGCTACGAGGCTCCTCCTTTTTCTAGAGTTTCTCTCCAAATCCTAGTATAAAAGGTAACAAATAGAAATTTGAATTTTCATTTCAATGCCTAAGTCAGTACCATACGGACGGTGAGGTCAGGTCGCAGCAAAGAAACGAAAGGCAAAATCCTGTTCATATCGTGCCAATCTCCAATTCCCGGTAATCCTGAATTCATCGTTTGCCGTGCGAAGATTATTGCTCTGATGCTGGAGTGCTCGTCTATCTGCTAGCTGTTATGGAATACTTAGTAGCTAATGAAGCTCTGAAAATGATGGGGAATTCTACCCGAATGATAAAAACGAGAATCATGTCATGTGATTTGCAATGGGCAATCTGGAATAACGAGAACTCAAACAAAATTGTCACCTTTCCCAACACCAATGGCCCTTCTAAGCGCCCAAAAATCGTTTGATTGTGAAGTAGTTAAGATTTTCCTGCTACGCACCAAAACATTGCGGATAGTGGTATTTTACCTACAGATCATCAAAGGGTATTCTTTCTTCGTGTACTGAAATGTGATGTTGACCTACTTACTGCATGATTCATGGTTCACTAACGTTTGCGGTAAAAAAATGGACAAAAAATGCCGATTTTTCATGGGTTTATCTTTATTCGCACTGACGAAACTACTCATGCATCATCAATCATAGTAACTCATGAGTTAGCCAAAAAAATTGACAGCTCTATCTGTCAAACCCTAACTTTGATGGCGAAAAAAGCGAAGCTACTCACTCCGTTCAGAAGTTTGCGCGTTCAAAAAACGGTACCCCGCCGCGTCAAAAACGGACATCGTGCGGCACTTTGTGGACGCCGGCTATGCCCGTTCCGGCATCTACAACATCTTGACACTATTGGACAACGATCAGAGCATCGAAAGATGACCTAAAAAATAAAGCTTAAAAGGATGCTAAAAAGGAAGACCGAGGCAAAAGTGGCTAAATCGCTGCGTGCACTTGGTCAGGAGGTTGGTGCATGCGTGAAAAAGTATCTGGAGAACATGGACATACATGTCAGGAAGCGGCAGTACCGTCAACAGATCTCGGAGCTGCCAGCAATGCCGCAGCGACAGCGGTTGAATAAGATGGTCAATTTGAATTTCCCGGCGAATCACGACGTGGCAGTGGTGATGGACGACGAGACCTATCTCACCCTGGATGGCAACGACTGGCAGGGTACTTCGTATTTCACTTCTCCCACGAAAGAAGTGAGCTCCGAGGTGAAATTTATTTCACACACCAAGTTCCCCAAGAAGGTACTGCTATGGCTGACAATCAGCGAGAAGGGGATGTTAAAGCAGCTCTTCTCTCGCTCCGGACTGACCGTGAACGGAGAAATTTATAGTACGAAGGGCCTGCCAGAAGTTGCGTCGTTCATCAAGAAATGCCATAAGGGCGAAGACAGTGTTTTGGCAAGATTTGGCGTCGGCCCACTACTCAAAGCGATCGTTGGAGGAGATGGAGCGGCTGAATATCGATGTGATACCGAAGTCGGCGAATCCGCCCAACGTCCCCCAGCTGCGTCTAATCAAGAATTTCTGGGCAAACTTGAAGCGCATGATCTATTCCAACAATTTTATCGCGAAAACGAAGGATGAATTAACAAAAAAAAAAACGAAGAAAGAGCATAAGAGCCAGTTCGCGAGAACCGCAACCGGCTTTCTGAGGGACGTTGTTTTGATGTTTTTCATTGAGGTTAAGTGGGGTGAAACGGCCCTTAAAAATGATATGTCCAAAAACGTCCAAATACTAAAAAGTGCAATAACTCCTGCTAGACGTGATGGATTCCCCTAAAAATTTGTGGTATTAATCTACAAAAAGAGTACTTCAAAACGCATGATCACAGTATATGGAAAAGAGGAAAATTAACGAAAAAAATTTCCGAATTTTCCATTTAAAAATTGTCAATTTTCAGGGTCAACCTACTCTTCTCAACATCGCAAGAAAAAATATCTGAATATAGCACTTTGTAGAGCAACTCAAGAGTTTAATGTCATGTATAAGCCAAGTGTGCCAAATGGGGCAAAACGGCCCTAGAAATTTTTTTTTTCATAAAACCGTCAAAATTATTAAAATCACTATAGTTCCTGTCAGACTTAATAGATAGACTTGATAGACTACCTAATTTACCAGAAGATACGCAATTTGATTTGTTCCTTGAAAAGTTTTTCTGTTCTCGAAAAGAGCCGTCAAAATAACCAAAATTGCAAGAACTCGGGTTAGACTTGATAGATTTACTGGAAATTTAGATTATTACCCTAAGCTAATACGAACTTAAGGGCAAAATGACAAAAGTGACAAATAGATTTACATAACGAAAAAAAAAATTTTTTTTGAAAAATACTCGGCAATTTTCGGGATGCTATTCTCTCTACAGAAAAGGTCCAGAACCCGAAGTTAGCATTTTATAAAACAACTACAGAGCTTTTATTTGGCATAATATCACGATCCATCTTTTGGAAACTGACTAAAAAGGACTAAAGTTTTCCTTGTATTCAAGAAAAGCATCAAACCCTTTACCAGTCCACATAAGCACTGAGGAAGACTGTACGTCACAGTCGAAATATATATTTGCGGACTGAATTTCAATATTTATTTCCAAAAAATTTAGTAGAGTATAACGGAAACCGATAACTATTTCTTTGATTGATCTCAATCACTCTGGTAAGACGCTCGTTATAGATTCTCTAGATCAAACCTATATTCGCTAAAAAGTGAGCTTTACCAAATGCAATGAACGCTGTACTCGCTGAGAAACCGTAACTGTCACATCTAGGCGACCTGTGCAACAAGCGGCGACGGTTTGTACGAGGGTCTCGTCTTGCTGTCCAACCAACTGAGGAATGCCAATCGATAACCGGCATGTACTCGGCAATTTTAACAGACGAAAATACTTAGCATGGTAGCCAGGTACCCACTAAAATGAAACGCTTCTTACTACTTCAATTCTTGTCCGATTTCCGATCTTGACCCGTCAAAACATTGGAAAATTTATCTATGTTTAGTATACAGGACCTGAAAGGCTCTTGAGCTCAGCTTTCTGAATTGAGGTTATCCTTGTGTTTAAAGCAATAAAGTCTGAAAAGGTAACTAACAATGCAAACGAGCGGGATCGAGATACATACTAGGCTAGAGCGAAAGAGAAATGAACAGCTTAAATGGAAATAAAATAGAAAAACAACAAAGGGAAATAGAGCGGGGGCCTAGTGTGGTTGGTAACGTCTCCGCCAACCACGCTCGACGCCTGGGTTCGAATCCCACCGCCGACATAGGTGTCGATGGTTGTGAGGTGGCGTGATCCACTCACAACCAACCCAACTGGTCTAGATTCAATCCTAGCCGACACCGGGAGATTTTCTGAGGCGAAAAATCTCTGGGATCACGCCTTCCATCGCATGAGGAAGTAAAGCCGTTGGCGCCGGTCCATTGATAAACGGGTCGTGAGTTAGGGTCCTGGGTGTGGAGTTGCCTCCCTGGGCGTCGGTGATTGGCCACAACAGTGGCGGAACTAGACCGACGGAAAATAAGCGAGAACAAAAAAAAAGGTAAAAGATACTATCTATATGACGGTTGCGAATATAAATAATTCCTACCTAGTTCCTACCAGCAAATAAAATCGTTATTTGCACGATTCACTGCAATATTCATGTAGATAAAACTTAGCGTAAAGATGGTGCTCTGATGAACGTTGAAGAACATCATGATTATAAATTGTAAAGCATTAGTGTTCGAATTCGTATTTTTTAAAATGATTGTTCATTTTAATTGATACAACAGCAACCAGAGTAACATGATTCTTTGACCAACACCCTGGAAAAGAGCGAAGAATGAAACCGATGACGATGAATTTAAAAATAATCAAATTAAAAAGATGAAAATGAAACTCAAACAATAACTTACTTCATTCGCTTTAACAAAACTCGAAATATTGCAATCTCTCAGCAACCGTCTCATCGATATTGTCTTTTCCCAGGTTTGATGCTTTTCTTGAAAGGTACTAAAAAGTCAAGAAAAAGTTTAGTCATCAAATAAAAGCTCTTATGTTGTTTTATAAAATGCTTTTGGACTGTTTTCTGTTGAGAAAATAGCACCCCGAAAATCGCCAAGTATTCCCCAAGACAAATATTTTTTTTTCGTCATGTAAATCTATTTGTCACATTTGCATTCTTTCCCTTAAGTTCGCATTTAACTAGAGTGATAATCTAAATTTTCAGTAAAGCTATCAAGTCTAACCAGAGTTTTTGCAGTTTTGGTGATTTTGACGGCTTTTTTCAAAAAAAAAAAATTTCAAGGAACGTTTTACACTAAATTGCCTCTCTTCTGGTAAAGTAGGTAGCTCTGATAAGGTACAGTGATTATCCAAATTTTCAATAAAATCTATTAAGTCTAGCAGGAACTATAGAGATTTTAGTGATTTTGACGGTTTTTTGAAAAAAAACTTTTAAGACCGTTTTACCCCATTTGGCACACTTGACCTATACATGACATTAAAGCTCTTGAGTTGCTCTACGAAGCGCTATATTCAGATTTTTTTTTCAAACGATGTTGAGAAGAGTAGAATGACCCTGAAAATTGACAATTTTTGAAAAGAAAAATGCGTTTTTTCGTCAATTTACCTCTATTCCATATATTGTGATCATGCGTTTTGAAGTACTCTTAGTGTAGAATAATACCACAATTTTCTAGAAAAATCCATCAAGTTTAGCAGGAGTTATTGCACTTTTTAGTATTTGGACGTTTTTGGACATATCATTTTCAAGGGCCGTTTTACCCCACTTAAGCTCAATGAAAAAAATAAAAAATTTTGCAAAACTTCCTACCTTAAATAGACAGACAAACGCTGAAAATTTCAGCCCAATCGAAGAACATCAAAACAACATGCGGTTGCGCCTCTCGCGAACTGGCTCTTAAATACATGCCTACACGCATGTTTTCGTCCGTCATGGCGAATGTTCCGGTTAACTGCCGGAAGGCAGCTCGCAAGGGCGTAGAATTTTTTTGCAAATAATATAATATACTTACCATTAATGGGAAATTTCTCCAACTCAATTATCTGACTTAGTTTTTTTTCATCACCATCTGAAAAATGTCCATTTTTTACCGCAAGCTTTAGTTAAGTATCTCTAAATGTCTTAATACTAAATAGACCACATAAGGTTCAATGTGAATGAAAGGTTTTAAATTTTTAGCGAATGGTAATTTTCAAACCTATAAATTTTGAGCTCTGCTAGTTTGAAACTCTCTCGCTTTTTGTCAATAGATGGTACCCGCGGTGGGTGCTGGTTGATTTTGACATATCTAAAATGCGATGAGCCAAACTGGGAAATAAGGTAGATAAATCACACACGTTATTGATTTTATTGTGGTGTTAAAAACTCCAAGCTGCGTGCCAATCTTTGATTTTGTGACAAATAATAGTGATTTGCGGCAAGTGTTACTTTTCTCATTTTATACAAAGAAATCGGCGGCTTAAGCACTTCGAGAGGTCAAAAAAGTTAACAACATACTACTTACCATACCTTACCAATCAGACGAGAGCCGTGGTGGCTCATGCTGTATCGAGAAGTTGTCGCCATGTTGCTTGGTTTTGGTCAGCGTTTCGCCAGTTTCACAGACATGTTATCGGCCGCAAGTCTTCTTCGATCTGGTCGAGCCATCATGCACGCTGCGCCCCTCTATTTCTGGTGCCGGCAGGGTTGTCGTCCGGCATCCTTACGACGTGACCGGTCCACCGCAACCTATTGACTTTCGCCAGGTGTGCAATGGGGTTCTCTCCAAGTAGCGCGTGCAGCTCGGAACTCATGCGTCGTTGCCATTATCGGTAGTCCGCAACACCTTCCATTCGAAAACTCCAAGGGCGTTAAGGTACTCCGCGAGAAGCATTGTTGTCTCGATTCCGTAGAGGACTACCGGTTTTATCAGGGTTTTGTACAGCGTCAACTTCGTGCGTCGTCGCACTCGACTCGATCGAAGTGTCTTTCGAAGTGAAAAGTAGGCACGATTTCCAGTCTGTTTGCGTCTCTGGATCTTTGCTGGTCTTATTGTCGGCGGTCACTAGTGACCCCAAATACAAGAACTCGTCGTACACCTCAAGCTCATTGTCGTCTACACAAACTTGAGTTGGGAGGCTGATGTTGTCCTCCTTGGAGCCTCTCGCTCGCATGTATCTCGTTTTTGACGCATTTATTCGCAGTCCGATTCGTCCGACTTCGGCTTTCCTTAGGGGACGTAAGTTTCCTCCGCCTCCGCGTCAAAGTCATCCGCGAAACCCAGAAGCTAAACAGACCTTATGAAAATCTTGCACCTCGTGTCGATGCCCGCTCTTCGGATCACACCCTCAAGGGCGATGTTAAACAGCAAGCAGGAAAGTCCATCACCTTGTCTTAACCCTCCGCGCGATCCAAAGGGTCTCGAGAGTATCCCCGAAACACGCACATAGCCCATCACTTGCGCCATGATGGCCTTGAGCAGTCGAGTCTGCCATAACTGTTCTCGATTGACTGTACTCTAGGCCCCCGTGAAGTCGATGAAGATGTGATGTGTGGGCACATTGTACTCGCGACATTTCTGTAAGATCTGTCGGATCGAGAGGATCTTGTCCGTGGTGGCACGGGTTCTAATGAAACCCGCTTGGTGCTGGCCCACGGACTTCCTGGTTAAAGATGATAGACTAAGGAACAGGATCTGTGAGAGTATGTGGTCGGCGGCATTGATTAGTGAGATACCGGGGTAGTTGCGGCACTCCAGCTTTTTGCCTTTCTTGTAGATGGAGCAGACGACTCCCTCCATCCACTCGTCTGGCAGTTCCTCCTCCTCCCAAATCCTGGAAATGACCCATTGCAGCCCTTAAACTAGCCCCTCTCTCATGTTTAAAGAGCTCGCTTGGCAGGGCGTCTCTGCCTGCGGTTTTTGTTGTTTTACAGCTTCCCGATCCCACAAAGAACTTCATGAACATCGGGGGCTGGTACTCGGTCATCTGCTGCTGGTGCTCCTACGCTTCTGTTTACTGTATCGCTATTTAGGTGTCCATCGAAGTACCCCTTCCACCTCTCGCTGGCATCCGTTAAAAGTTTCCCGTCCGCGTCGTTGCACATGTCGGGCTGCGGCACATAGCCTATGCGAGACTGGTGTAACTTCTCATTGAACTTCCGCATATCACTGGCACGGTAGAACTGCTCCAGCTCCTCATGTTCGCTTCGTTCATGGTCATGTCCAGCCTTCTTCGAGAGGCGATGCGTCAAGCCCTCCGCCATCGGTAGTACCGCTTCGAGCTGTTGCGTGTATTTTTCCGCAGTCAAAGGGCCCCGGAACCATTTGATGTTAAGCCGCAGAGCTCGGCGATGTCGCGCGTGGTATACGGTCGACAGTTTTGACCGCAAAGTTACCGCAACTAAGTAGTGGTCCAAACCAACATTCGCACTGCGATGGGTGCGTACGTTTGTAATGTCTGAGAAGAACCGGCCGTCGATGAGAACATGGTCAATGCGGCTGTGCGGACCGATCACCGACTTGTATATGTCCTTCCTACTTATCTGAACGTTCATGTCCTTAATTACGATCTTGATGTCCACGCGAGCAGCTATCGTAGAGTTTCTCCAGCTGTGCGTAGAGAGCTTCTTTCTATACATCGGGTCTTCCTTCGTGAGGGTAATGTACATTAAGGATAGTGTAGTTGTAGAACCAGCCTTTTATTCTCAACAAAAACACAACCTGTCGCTGATCGCCTGCCACTTAATCACTTGACTCTGCATCCTACCCAGCACTATGAAGCCGGAAGCTAGGTCATTGGTTATGCCGCCGTTCTGGTAGTCAGCGACCACAAATCCTTCGTACCTTCTTTTCTTTCCAGGAAGCTCCTGGAGTACAACAATGTCGAAGTGGCGAGGTTCTAGCTGATTCAGCAGAATCGGTCGCCACCCGGGGCGTTTCAGAGCGTTTAGAGGTCCATGTACCGAGCTTCCAATCGTCGTCCTTATTCCGTCGCCTAGGTCGTTGATTGTTCGTAATCTTTTTATTTCGGCATGCGGCTGCGGATATTTAGTCTCGTAATTCAACAGTCCGCTTCGGATCATACGCTGTTTGAGCCGCTTCTAATATGGAGAACAGACGCTCTGGCAAGCTGCTCTCCGAGGAGAACAGCTCCCCGTTTACTGTTAGCATACGACCAGGATCCCATCAGTTAGTTGCTGGGCATTCTGCTTTGGACCCTCCTGGGGTCTATTTCATGCCAACTTGTACGGATGTACTGCTGGTACGCACGCACATGATTTAAAAACAAGAAACTTGGGTTTTATATTATTTGAAGCCAAAGGACGTTAATAAAGAAAAAGAAGGTCCTGCTGTGTATTTGATGAGACTAGAATGGTGTTATTTATCATGAACTGGTGAAACCGAACGAAACCATAACTGAAGAACGGGAAATGTTTCCATTTAATTCTCCGCAGATACATTTTTCGATTATTACTTATAGACATCATCAGTGCACATGTGGGCTGCTAACATCTGAAGATTTCATCGCGAAAAGTTATGGAAAGTTGAATTCCAAGTTCCATTGTGGTCATCCAAATTTCTGTTATTGTCAATATTTGGTTTTCTTCGTCAAAAGAAAAGAGAGAAAGACTATTTGTGAATTGAAAGAAAACGTACTTCATTACATACCCGTTGGAAGTACTAGTGAGTGAGTCCTAACGCCATTAGTTCCGCATGTTCCAAAGCAAAACAACTGAGAAACTAACTGTATGTCATTTCTATAAGTATGTAAGATGCCATACTTGTCGAGGGTTTGATGCTTATTTGTTATTATACTTGTCGATTTTCGATTGGCTTTTTTTTCTTTGTTGTTTGAAAATTTCGAAATTCAAGCCGAATAATCGTCATTCGTGGCAAGTTTTGATTTTCGGTTAAAATTCTAAAAAAGTTGTCCAGGCACGTTAAGGGATTGTTGAAACTTTATTTTGTCGCGATTGGTTTTAACGCTATGAAAATTGCGACTTTGACGTAGAAGACCGTTGCAGCTATAGAGACCGCAGAATTGTAGGTGAAACTATAACAGGGGCTGTCTACTGACGACGAATGATTCATTTAAGTCAAGTGTTTAAAGAAAATTGGCACATGGCCTGGCCGACCAACAGGTGCGGTAATTATTATCCTCGAAAAAAACGAGCATTCTTTCTGACACAGAATTAATATGCTGCCGGAAAAATTGAAAAAGTGGTGCCTACCGATGAACAATACTTCCATAAATATAACTATAGAGCCTTGTAATTTGAAAGTAAACTACGGTAATCGTCCTGATATCTAACGTGACATACGTTTAGATGTTATATGCGACCTGTCGAAACCGTCAGATACCACTAGGGTAGCGTGGTGGGGGCGGCAGGTGCGGTCCGCCCCGGGTGTGACCCTCTAGGGGGTGACACTCATGAGGAATTTTATACGTGTCAGGTTGATATGTAAAATTATAAAAATTTGCTCCTAAGAGTATAATCTCAACCATTTTTTCAAAAATGGAGATATTTTGATAACAAAATGATTTCGCTACTACCAGATGGGGTGACACCCAGGGTGAAGGGGGTAACACCCAAGTTTTCCGCCCCGGGTGTCACCCGGTCACGCTACGCCACTGATCAGATACCCTAGTTAATTTATTTATACAATATTAAATTCGTTATAGAAACAATTAAAATACGCAACTATTTCACCGCAGCTATGTTTCTTAAATTTATGAACATGAACATGTGTCATTCGCCTCTTCTTTTATATTTTATATATTGAAATATTCTTTCTCTTTTGCATATATTTGGTAATCTAATTTCAACTTGGTTTTACAATTCAATCATGGGCCTAACATCTAACGGCTTTCGGTGCAATTTCACATTAATGTCAAATAAATGATCAACTCGAAAGCGAGAATTGATTCTACTAAACAACCAAGCTCTAACAATTTCCAGGCTACCTTCCGTGTCTTGCCTTAACCCCATGCCAAGGCAAACGAACTGAGCTGAACTGGAGCAAACCATGCCCTCACTCTAATGATCCTTAAACAGTTAACCGTGGTGACCTAGCCGAGACGATCATCATTCCCTGGTAGTAATCTGAAGTAGTTCAAACCGTTAGTCAAACATACTTTGTTCTTTCCCGAAGCTCACAGCCGAACAGAAAATCAATCGTTTGTAGCCACGAATCATTCAATTAATTATCTTTTCAAACAGATTTCCAATTCCAAGAGTTCCATGCTGCCGTTGGACTTCTTGAGCGGAGCGAGCGAAAAACAAAAGATGTACGAGATAATCGGATCTTCGAGGAACGGCATAGCGAAAGAAAAACAATCAATCTCCCAGAGTCTCCACACGATCGGTTGCGTTCGGGTTTCTTTCAGAAGTGGAGTGAATGAAAGCGAAGCGCAAAACTAACGAAGGCGACTTGTTTGCTCTCGTCTTGTTAGCTGCCCATTGGAAAATGCCGTCGCCCTTAAGCCTGAATTCATTAATCTAACCTTCTAATGCTCCCATCATCAATATCAAAATAATCGAACGCAACGAGGCTTGTAAATATGATGTGTGAGATCTTGGTCAAGCAGCCAACCGAATCAAATACCGAAAGCTTGCAACACCAATTCGACAACCCCCGAAAAATAGACAATCATGCTCGGTCAGACCCTGGGCCAGTGACTCTCGATTCATCCGGTACATGGTTTAGACCAGAGACCGAGAACTTCTTAGATCTAGAATAGTCATCATCATCATCATCAACATCATGTTCATGCTCCTCGCCGGCCGGCGTCTCGCCAACCGAACCGAGCTGAGCACTCTGTCGGAGCCCCAGATAACAAGATTGTCAATGACTTTCATTTTTTTGTCCCCCGTCCTCCAACCCGTTAGAAGTCGAAAAACTAACAGGCCTCATAATGCCGCTGCTCTGCTGCATCGTAGAGAACCGAACCCGAATGACGGTTGAGCAGAAGAAAAGACGTTGGCTCAGAATTTATTAACCACCGGCTATAATTTCATTATTGAAATCAAGTTGTTAGCTCGTCTTTTGGCCAGCAGCAGCAACAGCAGCGTGATGATATTCGATATTTTCATTTTATGTTAATGAGGTCATCATTCTTTTCGGCGGACACGATCGAACAGAATTGGACAAACGTCGGGATGTTGTTCTGGGACCAAAACCCAGCAAATCAATTGTAGCTGAAATTGTGCAAATCAAACCATTCGTCTAGTAATTCTTTGGAATATCAATAGTATTAAATAGTTGAAACAGAACAACGAACAGTGCAACGTCCAAAATTCTTCCAGAAATAGCCATCCACCGGTGTACGATCTGAAGAATGTTGTCAGGGCTTAGAACGAGGCGCTAGGAATTTCTCCGCGCAGTGATTCCTGCTGTGGCGATTGAGAGCGGCTGGAAAGGTCGTGGACATCGATCCGTATTGATTACAACCAGATTCTCGGCTTAAGCAAGGAAATCGATCCTTTCCAGCCTTTAAGCTAAACTAACCCGAACCTAGACCCGTGTCTTTACCCGAACTTTAGTTCGGATAGACAAATAAAAATTAATGAAATTGTATTATTTATGTTCGCTATGAGTGATAAATTATGCTTCATTGGGTATGCGTGTTTGTTTTTTTTTTTCTTTGTGTTGCACACCCGGGGATCCATAGCGAACCGAGGTTGGTTGATTTTGTTTTACGAGTCTCCTAGGAACTATCAAGCGAAACTCCATCGGTGAGAAGAATCTCCCGCGCTATCTCGCTTACGGCATCATTAACGGCTATTGAGTGGGTCAAGATGCTTAAGTGCTTAGAAGGATTTTTATCGCCCATCATGCCGCCGACTGTTACCGGCCGCGGTTGCGGTGCGTGGAGAAAAGCAAGAGTGAAATGTGGGTTCTATTTCATCTTTGTTTTACAAGCCTTTAAATTTGTGTGATTGATAGTAAATGAAAATATGGCGACGTGATGAAAGTTTTCGAATTCAAATTAGGCAATTTTTTCTCCCAGCCCGCGGGCCCGGCTACGGGCGACTCTAACGTTTCGAACGGCTAATGAGCAAAGCTATAAAGTTTCTTTTGGAAGCAATCTCACGACCATCAGAAACCAGCGAGTCACTATAAATCGCGTTGATAGATTCGACTATATTGGCATGTTACATGGGTTTCGAATGGGTACAAGCTGCTACCGAACAATGGCGCGACTCAGATTTCAAAGGTTGATAACAGTGATGTTGCTCCTATTTTGAAATTCCTGTTGGCTGTTTACTACATTCTGTCATGAATTTTTGATATTTCACTCAGCTACTTTATATCCCGTTAATTATAACATGGTGTGCAGGATAACATGGCCATTCTGCTTCATTTGTTCATCAATACGAGAAACTGGAATATTTTCAATGAATATGCTCTAAAATTACTTGCATTTCGATCAGAACCGATCGATTTAATAAAAATTTAAACAATTTGTGCATTTTCTTTAAATAACTCTACTGTCTTTTTTTTCTTTTATTTTCACAATCTTTTACTGTTTCTTTCATTTGTTCTTTTTTCCCAACCGAGGAAGACTTTTTCAATCCCCACGAATGTGTTTAACCAGCTAGCATCGGTTTTTCAGCGGAGTTTTTTTTTAACACTTAGAAAATGACTGCAACTTTGGTTGATATTCTTCCAATAATGTTTATTCAACGATTTTTTTTTGTAATGAATGGTAGTTTATATACTCGTAAAACAGCTAGTTAATCTTTGAAATACAAGAGTTTGAGGCCCGTTTTCTTTAACTGGTGTAAGTTATGGAACCTTGATTAATCCGAATACTACCCTACATAACTATTTTATACTTTTCACTGTTTTATTTGTAGCGTAGTGATCCAAGATATAAGTCAGCCAAAATATGTTCTATCATCATAAAAAAGGTAACTAATATAATATGATAATGATGATGATGATTTAATTTAAAAGGATTCAATGACGGTGTATTTTTTTCGTAGACTGATTCAGTTAGAAAATTGTTTTTTTTTCTAGTTTTATTCGGGTATATATATGGACTGGAATGAATATAGGAACAAATTCCCTATTTAGGGTAGATCTGCTTAATATAGACCACTTCCTCTAGTGGACCACTCGCACATCTTTTACTAAATGACATATGATAAGTACACTTATTTTGATAGGTTCTTTGACAATGTCAATAATGTTCTTCACCAGAAATGTTGCAACAGGCGTTTACTATTATATTCTTAATTAAAGCTGTACAAAATATCTTTTAATCTGATGCTACCGTTAACGTTCTCATAAGAAATGGCTTTACCAAAAACTGTATCACACTTTCCAAGGGAAAATTACCAGATTTTTGATGAACGGGTACAATAATAGTGTGTTTAAAATATAAGCAATCAGTTTCACTAGAAAAGCACTTGAAACTTGAAAAAATTAGTGGTTCAATTAATGGTTAAAAAGTACTGTTTTCCTTATTTCGACATGCTTCATTTCGAACAAGAGTGATCAGCGCGCTCTCTCGCTGAGTACCTAAATAGACTTTTATTCACATCGAAGTAACACAGCGCATCATAGCTACCATAGATGTGCTATGATCGTGTTATTGTAACAAGTTGCAACTAAGATGCGAAAAACGCCAAAAATTGGTGAAAAATATACTGAAACAGCTGTTACTGAGTGTCTCCAAGCAATAATTAAAAAGTGGTGTTTCGATTAGAAAAGCTTCCCCGATCCACCGCAATGTTCCGTGAAAGCAGGAAGTGGTCAGAAAAACCACGAAAAGGAAAACCAGCTCCAATGTAAAGAATTCCCCATTTCGAAAGAGCGACAGCGGCAGTCTACAGTTGCAAGATTCATCTCAGAAAATCTTCATCTTTCAAGGTTCGTACGAAATATCCA
This sequence comes from Wyeomyia smithii, assembly GCF_029784165.1. Classification (NCBI taxonomy): domain Eukaryota; kingdom Metazoa; phylum Arthropoda; class Insecta; order Diptera; family Culicidae; genus Wyeomyia; species Wyeomyia smithii. Next base: position 278,679,023 of record NC_073695.1, read on the forward strand.
GAGTTACTTTGGAGGATTGACTACGAAGCGAGTAAAAATTGGCCACATGGTCCTTGGATGGTCCTTTGTTGTGGTCCGTATTGGGAAACGGTGGCTCATTAAAGGAAACCGCAACGATAATTTATTTCTTTCATCATAAGGAAAAAGAGGTATTATTTTGTTATTTTTCATGCAGAAAAAATAGAAAACATGTTACTTCATGTTTAAACATAATGAAATACTTAATTCAGTTGAGATATTTACACTTATTCTCGTAAAATATGCAGCTACACAACTAAGTGGTCCACTGAAGGCAGTTATACCCTAAATGAAATGACCTTGCGTCACGTGTGTTGCGGATATTGCGGATCAATGGCAGGAGCAAGCTGCAGTAGGGTCAACTTGCTTATAGTGGACCACTTTGCTTAAATAACCTATAGTGGACCACTCGTCAGATTAACTCAATGTCTCTTAAGGTGCCGCCACACGGACGCTAATTCCCTCAGTTTCTAAGTCATAGTTGATTGTGAAAAGCATTTTTTTTTTTCATCATAACGCGGGATTGTTTTGTCAAAAGCTATAACATAGAGACCTTGGTTAAGATGTTTCCCGAAGGAAGTTTTCCGAAAATCCCTCGAGTTTTTGCAAAAAACTGAGTTAATCTGGTAAGTGGTCCACTATGAGAAAGGGGTCCACTATAGGATAATTTACCCTACTTTTCCTAACCGGGCCATCAAATTCGAAAAATCATTGGTACAACCGGTGACACCTCGTCGACGTTTTAGGGTGTCTATTTTATCCCATAGTTGTACGGTTTTTTTTTCTTCCATCATTTTGATCCATGTGCCTCGTTTTGCCATTTTTAATCACACGTACTCCCTTAGTACTTCCTGTACGGTGGGTATTCTTAAGTCATCCAAGCGCCCTCCGTCCTAATCGAAGACTGGTAGGAGGTGTAGTTTTTTTTTGCTAGTCTGTTTACTACCTGTGCGAATTGTCTTCTTGAATCTGGCGGCTTTTAGTCGCTATGTTTAAGCGACGTGCGGAGATTCTATAGAACTGTCAACAGAGTCAGAAGCAGGAATTTCCCCGTGCCGGTCATGTGTAATCACAAGGACGGCAACCTTCTTACTAATAATCCATCGGTTGCAGCCAGGTGGAAGGAGCATTTTCAGGCGCTATTGAACGGTGAGGAGCCGGATGAGCAGAGCAGGAACAGGATGACGGTTTGAGTGACGAACGAGCTGTGGAGCCACCAACACAAGAGGAGGTGAAAAAGGCGATTAGTGAGCTGAAAAATGGCAAGGCCGCTGGGAAGAACGGTATCCCGGCCGAACTTCTAAAAGCGGGAAGCGATCCGTATCCTGTTCTTTAGATTGAGACCGTTAACGGTATTCTTTTTTGGCGAATACCAGGCTGGTTTTCGGCAGGGGCGTTCAACGATAGATAAAATTTTCACCCTGCGACAGATCCTCGATAAGTTCCGGGAGTATAACTTACCGACTCACCGTCGGTTTGTGGTCTTCAGGGCGACATATGACTCAGTGAAAAGAAAGGAGCTGTGGCAGATCATGCTGGAACACGGTTTCCCTACGAAACTACTAAAGCTGAGTCGTATGACACTGGAGGGATCAATATCGTGCGTGCGGATAGCTTCGTAACGTTGAATAGACTGAAGTAGGGGGATGCGCTCTCCAACCTACTGTTTAACATCGCTCTTGAGGGTGCAGTACGAAGAGCAAACGTCGAAAGAAACGGTACGATCATCACAAAATCTCACATGCTTCTTGGTTTTGCAGACGACATCGATATCATCGGTATCAACCGTAAGGTCGTGGAGGAGGCCTTCGTACCTTTTAAGAGGGAAGCAGTGAGATTGGGACTTGTCATTAACTCTGCCAAAACGAAGTACATGGTAGCTGGCAGAGAGCGTGGGAGTCCCCGTGGTGTTGATGCTAAGGTGGAGATCGATGGGGAACGATTTGAAGTGGTTGACGAATTCGTTTATCTTGGTACACTTGTGACATGTGACAACGATATAAGCCGTGAAGTGAAACGACGAGTTGCAGCTGCGAACAGGGCTTTCTACGGACTGCGTAACCAGCGCTGTATAGGACGCTGATACTCCTGGTGGCCCTTTACGGACATGAAGCATGGACGCTGAAGGAATTTGATCGACGAGTGCTCGGAGTTTTTGAGCGTAAAGTTCTGCGATCGATACTTTGCGGTAAACTGGGAGACGGAGTGTGGCGCAGACGCATGAATCACGAGTTGTACCAGGTATACAAACATGCTGATATAGTGAAGGTAATACAGCGGGCAGGCTTCAGTGGGCTGGACATGTAACCAAAATGCCTGACGAGAGAGCCGCCAAAACTATCTTCAGTAGAGAACCAGGAAGAGGCCGTCGGCTCCGTAGTAGGCCTCGCACGCGGTGGATGTGCGCGGTGGAAGAAGATGCACGATCTGCTGGTGTACGAGGAGACTGGAGAACGGCTGCCCAAGACAGAAGAAGCTGGACATCTCTAATTCGTTCGGCCCTAGACCGGTGAACGGTCCGTTAGCCAACAAAGTAAAGTGAAGTAAGTAAGTTTGAATGAGAAAGGCTGGGTCTCACCGTTAGGTGGATTAATTTTTTTTGCACTCCATACAAGTTCATCCAGTAGTTTTTGGTTTCACATTTTTTCATATGTTATCTTTAGTGACCCGCTCCTCGGTTATTCAATTCATTCTAACTTCAAAAATTTAGAAATGAATGTTAAGAATGGCTGACCATTCCGAGGCTATTTTTCTATTTTATGGTGATCTTCGTAGAGTTGTAGGCTGTTCATCAGTGCGTCATGTTTTTCCAATCATTGGATCCCAGTTGTGCGCGTTTTCGCCCTAGATGACCTATAGTTTCTGGATGTGGGATTTGGCACATTGCTTCCACACTGTCAGCTGTACTTCAGTGTTGGGGACACGATCTTTTAAAAAGCAGTGAGTTTCCAAATAGTGGATGCTTTGGCCTAACAAGCAATACTCGGGTAGAGCCTTCTAAAGTTTAGCCTCTGTGGACCAGCTAATTTCTACGTCTTGAACCTTAACTTTTGTGTTCGATTTTCAGCGTGCTATTATGTAGGGTTGTTGATATTTTATCGATATTTGATATTATCGATATTTGCTCGTCACAATATCAATATTTTTGACCGATATTGGCGCATTTGATATTATCGATATTTCGATATTGCGACTCGATATTGCTGTCCGATATTCTCGGTTGCCATCAGGGGAGTGCTACCGGCAAAATTTTGCCTACCGATCATAAATTCATCATGGCATCAAAATTAAATTTAAAATGCTTACACACAATATAAGATATTCATTGAAAGTGCACATTATACTGAAAACAAACGTTAAGCAGGGTGACACCCAAAACTCGAAATTAAATTCCCGGTTTTTTCCCGGTTCGTTCAAATATTTTTCCCGGTTATTTGTACTTCAGAATTCTGCATTTTTTCATACAGTTAAGGGTTAAAAAAGCGTGACTGTCGATTTACATCCCGTTATCGAATTACATTCTAATACAGTCACTTTTTAAGCGTGTTCAGGCTTATTATAATCCAGAAATATTGTTGCAGAAATTCGAAAAATGTGACGGACGTCATCTTTTTCAAGAGGATAACGTTTGCGGTAAAAAAAAGGTACCCCGCCACGTCAAAAACGGACATCGTGCGGCACTTTGTAGACGCCTGGTATGCCGTTCCGGCATCTACAATATCTTGACACAATTGGACAGCGATCGGAAGAAAGCCCAGTTCTGGACGGCCAACGACCCTGAACGGCAAGAAGCTTCAAAGGATGCTGAAGAGGAAGACCGAGGGAAAAGTGGCTAAATCACTGCGTGCACTTGGTCGGGAGGTTGGTGCATGCGGTAAAACAGTGAAAAAGTTGTTGGAAAACATGGGCATACATGTCAGGAAGCAGCAGTCCCGTCCACTGGTTTAGTCTCGGAGCTGCAGGCAATGACGCAGCGACAGAGGTTTAAGATGGTCAAGTCGATTTCCCTGGCAAATCGCGATGTGACAGTGGTGATGGACGACGAGACCTATCTAACCCTAGATGACAACGATTAGTAAGGCACTTTGTATTTTACCTCCCCTACGAAGAAAGTGAGCACCGAGGTGAAGTATATTTCACAGACCAAGTTCCCCAAGAAGGTGCGGCTGTGGCTGACAATCAGCGAGAAAGGGATGTCAAAGTTGCTCTTCTTTTGCTCCGGGCTGGCCGTGAACGAGGAAATTTCCAGTACGAAGTGCCAGCCAGAAGTTGCGTCGTTTATCAAGAAATACCATAAGGGCGAAGACACGGTGTTCTGGCCAGATTTGGCGTCGGCCCACTACTCGAAGCGATCTTTGGAGGAGATGGAGAATTTCTGGGCAAACTTGAAGCGCAAGATCTATTCTAACAATTTTGTCGCGAAAACGGAGGAGGAATTAATACAAACCCAGAAAAAGCTTGAAAACATGCCTGCACGCAGGTTTTCGTCCACCATGGCGAATGTTCCGGTTAACTGCCGGAAGGCCGCTCGCAGGGTTGTAGAATTTTTAAAACTTATAAACAACGCATATAATACTCATTACCGGGGACTCCTAGGCCAAATTAAGTTTGTAGGAACCGTTTTTACCTCAACCACCGAAGATTCAATATATAGAAGAATTACACTTAAACACATTAGCTTTAAGAGCACGGGCCGTGGCATTCTTCTTCTTTCTGGCTTCTTCATCTTGATCTGAATTCTCCTTCTTCTTTGTCTTCAACAATTCAATATATCGGCTATGTGAAACGCGAGCGTAATAGATTAACGACTTGGTGATATCAATTTCGTCTTCACCACCGGCATCCTGTACTGCATCGAAAACCAATCGCTGGATCAAAATCTCCTTAATAAACACGGTCAAGTTAGGACGTTTCTTGCCTAAATCAGCTATCAGATCTCTACAGAAAGTATTAAGGCGTTTTTCACTACGGCGGTAGGAAGTCAGCAATGTCTCCGTCGAATGCATACCCAACAGTTGTGAGTATTCTTGGCGAAATCTGTCAACTACAGTTCCCGCGAGATTATCTTCGTGAACCATTTGCTCTAGGCAAAAATCGAGCCGTTTGACTGCTACTTCCGGGAAGCTTACCGTGGTCAAGTTAGTTTCCAAGAGAAAGATGAATAAAAACAAAACTGATATAAGCACTGTGAGAAATGAGTTGAATATACTGGCAGCCGGGGTGAGATTGTGCCATCCAGCCCGTGACCTCTCAGCCATCTCTTCCGGGTCAGAAGACCAGTCTTTCTTGGTCGTTTTCGAGAAAACTTATTCAAGAAATTTTAGTGATTGCCATGAGATAGCTAACAATCTCACCCCGGCTTGTAATATACAGTGAAATTCCCGGTTTTTTCCCGGTTCCAAACAATTCCAGGTTTTTTCCCGGTTTTCTCGGTTGGGTGGCCACCCCGGTTAAGGCTTGGTTTTCCATTGATAAATATATTTATTCGAAAAAAAAGGTCAATAGAAATTAAAGGACGTTTACTCTATTTCAGCTATTTTAGGGCAAACCAACTAAAAAGTAGGTACCAGAATTGTTGCTATTAGAATCAATAAGTGCTAGATGGAAAATGTAAGCAGTTCGACAGAAATATGGTTGCCATATTTCTTTTTTTATTGACAGCATGTATAAAGCGAATTTCCAGAAATTTGGGTGTGGAACTTCTCGGGGTAATAACCACCACATTAAACCGATCAAATGCAATGCCTTGGTGTAACATTGGGATGGCAGGATCGATGAATTTCAGTAAAGAATCGGTGTTACATAAGCGATAACATGAATGTTCAGGTAGGATGCTTCAGTAACTGGCTGCTGATTAGTCAATGGATCAGTGAGGATTAGGAGACGCGGCTCACGAAACGTCGGTTTAATCTGATTGGAAAATGCACCTTGCGTAAAGCGATCAGCAATCGGCCCGCTGTCCTAACGGACGAGATGAAATAGCAAACACTTCGCCAGAATATGCAATACTAAAGCAGGTATTAGACGACGAAAATATTTGCTATTTTTGGTACGATTTTTATTTGCACAAAATAAAATCTGTATTAAAAAATAGCAAATATTTGCTTCGTCTAATACCTGCTTAAGGCATGAAACATGCTGAACACCAACGCGACCGATCGGGTGAGATTCTCGCCGTAGGTTAATGAACAACTCTACTCACGGCTGTTTGTTAACCTTCGGCAAGAATCTCGCCCGATCACTCACGTCGGCGTTCAGCTTGTTTCAGGCCTAACTAAAATCCAAACAAAAAATATATGAAGGAAAATATCGATAAAATATCGATATCGACACGTAATATCTATTTCAATATCGATGCCGGTTTTAATATCGATAAAACGAATATCGATATTTTATTTTTAATATCGACAACCCTACTATTATGATGCTACTCTTCTATTCTAAAGCTTTTTCATTCTTCTGTTATTTCACTATTTTTCTATTGTACTTTGCTACTCCTGTTTTTTGTTACATTTTTTACACCAGTTCTACGCTAGGTCTGTTTCCTCTATGTTTTTGTTATGTTATTTTTCACTTCTTCTACTATTTCTATTCTGATTTTCTATATCTATTATTCTTCTTTTCTTCTTTTCTTCTATCCTTTTATACTTTTTCGCTCTCCTGCTCTCCTACTGTTCTACATTTCAAATCTTCTACCTTTCTTCTTCTACACACTTTTTCTTCCCCTTCTTTCTATCTCATGCTCTTCTTGTATTTCCTAGTTACATTTTTTGCATCTCGATCAAAAACTTTTTACGAGATATTTGATTTTTTTAAATAACTTGGCATTTTTTCTTATTTTTACTGATGTTCCGGTGTATTTTTTTCTTAAAAGGACAAAATTACTGTCTATAGCTTGCTTTGCTTATCCCTTACGTCCGGACAATTTCCATCAGTCTGGAATTTTTTTTTTATTAATCTTATTTTTAAGTCACGTAAGGGATTTGATATTAAACATTACTGTGGCATTGCAAAAAAAATTTAATCACGCATAACGTGCAACCAACATGGTTTTTACAAAGAAAAGTCTACAGCTACTAATTTACTTGAGTTTGTTGATTCCTCTCATGCGTCTATGGTCAGAGGCAACTTCGTGGAAACTCTATACACGGATTTCAGTGAAACTTTTGAAAGAGTATGCTTTTGTTTAAATTAAAAAAAAGCTGGGATTTGAGTCAGGCCTACTTAGATGGATTGAATCTTAACTGACGAATAGGACACTAACGGATAGGTTCAAGGCACAACTTTTTTACCAGTTAAAGTGACATCTGGAGTTCCACAAGGCTCCCATTCAGGTCCTTTGCCCTTCATTTTATTTGTTAATGACGTGACCCTTGTTTTGAATCGTCTCAAAGTATTGATACATGCCGATGACATGAAATTGTACATGGAAATTAGAACCAAATCAGACAATTTCAACTAGAGGTTGATATTTTTTTCATTTGAGGTGAAAAAAGTTTTCTTGATCTCAACGTAAAAAATGCAATATTATATCCTACACCATGAAAAGAAATCCTGAACATTCCAGTTGCACTCTTGGACAGTAAACTGTAAAAAGGTGTTACCAAATTAGAGATTTAGTAGTGATTATGGATTCTAAGTTAATATTCATTGATCACTACAATACGATCATAAATAAAGCCAACAGTATGCTAAGTTTTATAAAAAGGTTCAGTTACCATTTCATGGAGCCGTACACGATAAAAACTCTCTTTGTTACATATGCTAGATCTATTTGAAAATACTGTCGGGTTGTTTGGTTGCCTTATAAAGACGTCCATTCCAATAGAATCGAATCCGTACAAAAACAGTTTTTGTAAAATGCACTAAAAAAACTAGATTGAAATTCCTTTCCTCTCCCTTGTTGTAAATCGCGTTGCATGCTCATTAATAAGAGGAATTGCTTCGGTAACTCTTATTCACGATTAAGTTTCACAACGCATATGTTCGGAAAATTTCCTAGAAAAACTAAATTGCTATGCTCCTACACACTCATTAGGAAGGCGAAAAATTAGTGTATTAAATTCCTATAGAACAGAATATGCCATGGCCGGGCCAGTATGATGAGTCTTTTTAATAAATATCGTAAATTTATTGATTTAACGATATCACGAAATGCTCTTGGAAAAAAAATGGACACTAGAACTACATAACTATATTTGTGCTGTAAGCAATAGTTTTTAAAATGTAGCCTACTATGATTGACGCAAACAAACAAATTCTTTTGAAATTCTTTTGAATTCTCGAGCCATCATATCAATTAAGCAAACCTTTCCGGTTTCGATATTTTTTGTTTAAAATTTTAAGACAATCCTCCATGACTATTAGAATAAATAGTCGAATTGGGACACATTTGATGGCATTGCTTTTTACTCTGCTAATTTCTTATTCTTTACCTTACAAACAACAGAAATGTAATACCCATTCCTAGTTGAATATTGAACGTAATCCAGAATAGATATTTAAATGATATTGAATTTCGCTAGTGGATTGCTTGTTCTTTATCAACGAGAAGAATAATATGGAAGTACCCTGTCATAACTGCAAATATAATTTCTCAGTTAGTTCGAAAACGATTGCATGATGCTCCTACGAAGTTTGTGAGCCTTCCAGTATAAGGTTTGGAAAAAAGATTATTTTTGGGAGACTAAAAACGGTCAATTTGCCCCGTATCAGAGTAGCAAAACGCATGTGTACTGCTTCTGAAAGTGTAGGAAACTTGATTAGAATGCTCAAGGAAAAATCTTCTTCAAATGCATTGGAACTGCTATCTGTCAGCTGTATCCAAGTTTCTATCGAATGAAGCTTCAACTTCAGGCAGAATCCCAAGTCATTTACAAGTTTTCTTTATAAGTTTTATTATATTTTTTTTTTTGCGAAACAACTGGAAGAAAAGTAATTGTTATATGAATATATTTGAAAATGTTATATTCTAACATTTCCCTGTATGTGTTTCTGGATTTTAATATTGATTTTATTTCTTTTTTCAGTAAACAGTATGTGCGTTTCAAATAACTAGACAACTTTTTTATTTTTCACCTTTACCTGTGTGTTTTTTTATTTTTCTAAGTTTTAAATCGTGTATTACAAAGTAGTGTGTGTTAGAAAAATAACTGAAAAGAAATAAAATATTATTATTCATCGAATTTTTCACGATTTTTTAATATATCACCTCTTCCCTTTTTTACTTTTTCCTGCGTATGTTACGTTTACTCTTACTATTATTGATTGGAATCATGAGTTTGATGGCCCGATACTGAATTTTTGGCCTTTCGAGCAAATCGGGTAGAGCCTTCAAAAACTTAGCCAAAGTAGCGTACCTCTGTGGACCAATCAATTTCTATGACCTTGGTTTTTGTTTTTGGTTTCCAGTGTTCGCTCTTACGATGCTACTTTTCTATTCTAATGCTTTTCTTTTCTTCTGTTACTCTGCTATTCTATTCCATTAGTCTTCTACTCTTCTATTTTTTCACTGTTTACTCGTCTTTCATTCTGTCTTACAATTTTTTTTCTTTCACCGTCACTCGATTCTAGCTCTTACTCAGCAGGAGAAATATTTCCGATGCAGCATGCTTTAGGGTGAAGGAAAAATAGCACAACAAAATATGGCTGAAAATAATTCATCGATACCTTTCACCCGCTACCGCACCGCGTGCTCGCGCAAGGATCAAGTAAACCTGGCAGTCAGCGATAGAGTCGGTAGAAATCAACGGCAGCATCAGTTAATCTGTCCAGATCTAGGGAATTTCTGCGATTCTCGTAGCTACATGTGTCTGTGTGGGTACGAGTGTAGTATTTGCCCACAGATAAAATAGATTTGTATCGCTACGCTTTGAAGTCTCTCTGCCCAGGGGATGCCACCCCTTACCCTTGGGGATCGAAGGAAATCACAGTATGTATCGCCTGTATAAAGCGAGAGAGAGTGCGGGAGTAGGGTTCGTCAAGCTGTGCCGGATTTGGACGACTGTGGCAGCAATAAAATCTTCGCCTCGCGTACTGATTGGATTGCAGGTCGGCTAGTTCCAGGTAAACTTTCCTCCATCGGTGCCGTAAAAACTATAAAACTGTAAATGAAATATATAAATAAATTATTTCTGAGCGTCTCATATTTATAGATTGTTTGTTCAGGGCCGCCGGAGAGCAGCAGAATCGCCAGATCGGATGGGCACGCACGATCGGTCCATAGGGAGGATCGCCTTGACTGCTCACGGTTTCCGAATCAATTCTCATTCCAGTACGAGATAGGGAGCGGCCTCGCGAAACGAAGGGCTATCTTCGTCGTACGCACTCTGTCAGTTTCGCTGCCGCCGGTCATTGCAGGCGCTGGCCGCAGCCTCGTCGTCGTCGTCGTCATCGCGATGATACTCTTCGGACCGCGGACTGAAAACCAGATTTGCCTTATAATTAAGTAACAGAAACCCGTTTTTACGACCGCCAGGAATGGTGAAATATTTTGTGTCTGTTAACAAGATTTCGCCTATCCACGGCCAGGAGATTGTTACGAACCCATTCTCAGAGCAAATGATTTCCGTCGCCGTCTTCCGCGATTGGGTTTGAGCTTTAGGATAATTGAATAAAATAACACTCAAAACGAACACACAACAGAAAATTAAACAAAACAGAATCGAATTAGAAAACGGGATGAAAAATGAATTCTAAAAATTTAAAATCAAATCTATTGGGGCTGGTGATCAGTGTCTCCATTTTTTCTGCCATTCACGGGGACTGCATCTACAATGAACTCGCTTCCCATCATCGTTCGACACGTCTGAAGGTCTGAAGACTCTCTCACGGTCATCCCGTAGGTGATTGAAATCGATTTTTGATTTCGCTCTCGGACCTATTGTATTCCGATCAGGCTGCGTATAGGCTTGCGTCTCAGTTCGCGGCCAGTCTGACTAGCAGTCGTCAAATCCGATCATCATCAACGATGTGTGTGCTGGAACAGCTTACGGGGCAGTTCGAATCGAAGCAGCGAAACATCCGGCCATCGCAGCACGCACTTCGGTTTGTCAACGCCAGTAAGAAGCGATATCTTGCAAACATCGTGTCTGCTTTAACAGGTCCTGTGGCCAGCAGAGATGACGAACGAGTTTTAATTGATGAGACCCAGCCGTGCTCAGACCCGGTGACAGATGAAAATGTCATCATTTTTATTAACATATAAGGATCTTTATGAGCATGTTTGCTTGGCATGCAGTAAAAATCAATCAAAATCGCGTCGAAGCTGTCCTGCATCTCACCGATCGTTGATTTGGCCGCGCGGAAAAAGTAAGGGAGGTTGCATTATTGTGTATCGCTGGCTGCGCTTCTCATTTTTTTTTTTTCGATGGTCATGATGAACGATCGTAGATGTGATCACGGGTTCTTCCTTGCCCTCGCTTGGAAGAGGAATTGCAGTCAATCGGTGGATCGCGATTGCCGGCGGTTTGAGTAATTTATTGGATGGATATTGATCAATCGCGGAACAGTCTAGTAGTAGGTTATGGTACGAGGCAAGCTTGCGCGATCTCGTAGTTAATTCGCAATAAAGGTGTCACATTGCGGTGGGAAATTGAGATTTATGATCGAACTGGAGTGGGATGAGGTGAATCGGCTGGCTGGTGAGAGATTGATCGGCTCGGGATGAGTTGATGGTTTTCTCAAGTGCACGGCACGATTAGGTGGGCGCTGCTGACTGCATCAGACCTTGCCGAGATGGGCTGATAATTGCAGATTACTGCGGTGATATCCTGCTGCTATGTCTGCCGGCGACGGCTCTGATTGCCACAGAAGGGTAATCTGCTCCATGCGGCGATAGGTATTGATCATCGATGATCGATACCAGGTTCGGCCCAGCCGTGTTTTATGCTGGAGAATGAAAAGTCAGTTGTTGACCTATTTTCATAGATTTGTCAAAAGTGTTAAGGTTATTAGATTGAAAATACTCAATACATTTTTTTTAAATTTTACAATGCGTACTGTTGCTACCAACCAGCTTTAAAACATATGCTCTCAATAGGGTATTAGTCTAGCATTTATAGCACACAATTTCTCCGAAAAAGGTTTCACACCTCTTCATTTTTTTGATAAGAATCACAAGAATTGTATGCAAAGCCACGACCAGTTGACGGCACGGTTGACGTAGAACTACAAAAGGATGAATAATTGTTGGATGTTTGTTACATGACTTTCCGCAAAAGTTCAAGCCTTAATTAACCAATGTGTACTCTCAAAATTCACAATATTTGCTCTTAATTTGCACAAAAAATGTGTTAATTCCATAAGGCTATATCCATAAATTACGTAACGAAACAAAACCCCAATTTTTCGACCCTCACCCTCCATATGTAACAAAACGTAACGCCAGTACCAACCCCCTCAGAAAAATTACGTAACGCTGTAGAAGAATTTACTTAATAAAAATGCTCGTTTTTGAGAGTCTCTTCAGAGATTTTTTGTCACGTAATGCTGATCTTGATGGTTGAAGGTAAATACTTAAAACAATGAATTTGAGCGTTTGTACTTGCGTATGTATGTGTGTTTATGCGTTGGGGTGCCAATGAAATGAATTGGAAAAAATTGACTTACAGACAGCGTTGAGCGATAGGGCTCAAAAGTTTCGTCTTCTCGAAAAAAGACCCCATGCAAAATTTCATTTCGAACTTCGGGAACATGTGCCTCAAAGCGATCAAAGTTTCAACTTTTTGACCGACGAAAAATGCACAATAAATGTAGTCGTCGATATCGAAAATTTTATGATGCTTCTTGAATTGCATGAAACGTCGGAACCTGGTGTTATCTGGAAAAAAAATCTTGAGCATGAGCATGAGCATGAGCATGATTGACCGCCCGCGGTTGCTACTCCGTTATTGCCAGATCAGCAGTAATTACACAGAGAACCAATAGATGATGCTTGGGACCAACATGCATCCTCAATGTGTACAAACTGGTGACCTTAATATATTTATCAGGCAATACCAGCGCCGGCCGCATCCGAATGCAGGTCAAAGAAGGAGTTTGTATAGGAAAATGTTGACGTGATACTCGCTTCATGGAAGCCGAGAACACCTCTGCACTTCCACGAGAAATCACTGGGATGTTGGAGAAAGGGCAAGGTATACAGCAGGGTTCGTTTTGGTGAACGATGCGCTGATTTCGAGCGTCGGGTTCTTTACAACAAGTGTCGCGCCATTGATTTCATTACATCCGCCACGATGTTCATAATGCGATTCGAACTTATTCAGTTTGAAAATGTAACACCGCAACAATAAATCGTTCGCAAGGATACTGGATCTTTGACCGAATCGAGACAACTTCAAATGATCGGATATCTCCTCGTAAGGTGATCCTCTTTATACCGGAAGCTATTGCGCGTTGTTGATCTATCTAAAAATAGGCCACTTGAAATGTATAAACACGGAGTCTCTCTAGGTTCAGTCAACCGGATATTTTCTATATAACAGATCGACTAACGACGTCTCTCGTATTCACTTCGTCTGCTCTAAAAAAACGATCCCGCGAAAAACACACCTGGAAAACGGAATATAAAAATGTTGCGCGCTTATTACGGAAACGAACCATGAGTATCTTTCTTGCCAAACACCGCGATCCTCTGCGTACGACGCGCGTGAAGTAGCCTTCACCACTTGTAGCAACCAGCTATTTGTTAATCTCGAGTACACGTTGGCCGCGATTCTTTGGAAGGTATACATCGCGTTTTCGTTAGTCACGATATTTATCGACCGAACGAAATCTTCGGTGAGACATGAACAAGCATCTGGGTAAACTCCGCGAAATCACTTAATTTCGAAAACGTTCATATGAGCAAAACTCTCCCGAACCGGAAACGCGGTTTACACCGAAGCATTACGCACGACCGCTATTTTTCCTTCTACCGACGCAGACGCTCGGGGATACGACATTTCGATGTGAATGTTACCTATTTAATAGAAAAATTGGCAAAGTTTCATGCATACAAAGCCTTAATAATTTAAAAACGAAGATATCCATATTGACCAATATATAGTCTCAAGTTTATTAACAAAATGCCGAACCAGTCATAATTGGAACGTATTATATAAAACATCTGCCCAAAAGCTATAAAAATCGAAAAAGTGAAGCATAAGATTTTGGCTATCATTACTGCACCATAGTACTCAAAATCGAACGTATTTTTTTGTTGTTGATAAACTGTACTTTCAGAAAAATATCCCTTTGATGCAATGAAAATGATGCTATGCGCTTTAAAATAGGTTCAAACTTCCCTCATTTTTCTCGACCAAAAAGGTATATAACCCCTTAAGTCATGAGAATCTGGGTCGCGGCTTTAAGTCATATGCAACATAGGAAAATCGAAAAAAGGCAAAGCCTTGGTGCCACATTTCGACTCGGAACCCGACCCTCCTGAACGGGCACATCGCAAGTGAAACAGTGTGAAACTGAATTGTAAAACAGTTCACGTTTGTATATGACTTCCTCAATAGGACTGCCATGGACGACTTTCTCTCACATATGCGCCTGAATTTAAGTTGTCAATTATCGACAAATATCACTCAAAATGTTAACGATTACATTCCCCCTCCGTGCATAACGAATCATATCATTTGACGCTAACTACGAAATTATCTTTGCTTCGAGTACTTCTTATGACTTTCGGAACCTCATTCACCTGACATTTCTGAATAACAATGCTCCTCTATCTGGATGTTGATGGCGCTTCGAGCGCTCTTTAGTAAGCCCAAGACGCAATCCCAAAAACGATCTTTTTCGACCCCTCTTCAATTCCTTCCAAATGCGATTTCAAAACAAACAAAAAATAAAGCATTTCAAAAACACTATGAATAAAAATGCCACTTATCTGCTTCATGACGATCCGCTGGCTTCTTTTTGCCCGTTCCCGGACAGCAGTAGAACCTGAACCGAAAAATTTGACCAATTACACTAATAAGAATACAACTTTTTCACCAAAATCACACGTAGAACAAAACCGCACACATTATCCAGCTAGCCTTGTTGTCAGTTTCAAACTTCTCAACAGTCATGAGAAGTAATACAGAACCCGCTGCAGACTACGGTGGCGTAGTACCATTCCATATGCCAATTCAGCCAGTTCATCAATGATTCTTCACGGAACTTAAGTGAATATTCCGCAACAAGCACAACACAACAAACATTCCCGAATAAACCCACTTCGCAATAACACCTGTAACTTACACGTACTATCCTATTAAACAAATTTTCTTCCAAAATCAATTAAGCTAAGATACCTACTGAGTATAAAAACTGGCAAAGTTCCATGCATTCATAGCTCGAAAATTTACAAAAATGCAAACATGCATATCAAACAAGACAGAGTTCTAAGTTGGTTTATAAAATGCCAAAACAATCGCAATCAGGAGTTAGTTACTATGCCGACCTACAAGATTTCAACGTGATTAAATATAATAAATAAAATTGTTTCAACATTTCAAAAGCTCGAAAAATCAGAAAACAAGTACATACATAAAACTAAGCAAAATGTTCGTAACCGTCTGTTCATAACACGAACGATAAATTTCTAAATTGTAATCCTTCCGATTCCATCAAATCCAGCGTGTTTAATAATTGAAAAACATCCCACCTATTCTGTGGGAAAAACAAAACTCAATTCATGAAAACTCGCTTGGAAGCAATAAAATTTATTTAAAAGCTAAAGGAGTCATAAAAAGATTAAAAGCATAATAGTGCTGCGCATAGTGAGTCCGACCCATTTGAATCCCCATCAAAACTAAAATATTAGACGGAAGTGGTGGTTAAATATGTATAGTTTCATAACAATTATTGAATTCAAAAAATTTGTTCTGAAAAACTTCGGGAAAGCATCCAAACATATTGTCCCATATCGTAATGAGCAATGGTATGAAATTATACATTAAATTAATTTTTTTCTCGGTTTGCTCAATATACTAACGGGACTGACCCGCCATGCGCGGTAAAACAGTTCAGACATATATCAGAAACACACAAATTGCAATTTAAAGTAAATGGTGTTATTCAATACAATTCTAAAAAATGTCAAAAGTGTTATTTTGTGTTGCGTCCTGTGCCTAAAACACGAATTGAAACAAAATCTCAACACATTATCAAAAAACGCACTTGTCGATTACTAGAAACAAACGCGCAACGCATAATTGAAAACGAAAAAATGAGACTTATCGCACCCGGCAACCCAGCTTGGTAGCCAGGCAATAAAAAATGTTCTACATGCCTAAAAAAACTTCGTACGCCAAACAGATCATTCAAACATTCATACTCTAGCCAAAAGGGCACACCGAAATCCGCTATCAGCTACAACACAAAACCGAGTGCCTATGCATTCTAAAAAAAAATATGAGACACAAAACTTATCTGGATGGCGCTTTGGTAGTGATGGTACGCACACCGAGCAGCACCAGGCGACACCATAGCACAACGCTATCCAACTGCCATCCTCTTCGCTCACATCACCACGCAATCTTTTGTACGTGCATAACACACCGCTAGCCAGTGCGATACACCGAGTTAGCACTAACACTTGCACAACTTTCCTGGCTTGGCAATTTGGCAATTTTTGAGCGTGGATAAATTGGTCATTCCAACGCTAGAAACACTCGCATTTTCACTGATACTTTATTATTACCGCGCAACAAAACCATCACTGATAACTTTTCTTCACTTTTCAGCAACCTTGCCTGCATAAATCACTTAAAATCCAATAATTTAACGGAGAGGTTTCAGAGCACGTACCATCAATCAGCCGTGCTGCCAACTCCTCGTGTTATCTGGAAAAAAAATCTTTCAAAAAAACTCTCTTTAAGGGACTTAAAAATTTTTGAGATGCATTAGGTATAAATCGACAATTTCATGAACTGCACTTTTCTTATTCAGTCGAAAAAGTGAAACTTTGAACGCTTTGAGGACGGTGTTCCCGATGTCCGATCGAGTTGAAATTTTGCATGGGGACTTTTTTCGAGGAGACGAAACTTTTGAGCCCTAACGCAAAACGAAATTTGTAAAATCGATTTTTATTGGCACCCTTATCTGCGTGTATGTGTATGGATGTGTGTGTTTATGCGTATATGTGTTTTTATGTGTGTATGCGTGTGTGTGTGAGTATAAGTGTGACCCACATATTCTTTTTGCCTACATATTATGCATTTAGTTGGAAACTGGAGTTGTCGATCAGCGACAATCGATTTTTTCTCATGCGGTACATTATATCTAACGTCGGAAGTAGTGCACTGTATAGCGCATATGATCTGCTATACAGCGCACTAGCTCCGACGTTAAGTATAATGTACGGTGTGGACGTAGACGTTTCAAATAAAAGTGTTAGTAAACTAATCCAAAAACGTTGTGTGCGTACGACGTCAAATATTTTACACGTTAGACACGTACACTGCCGCGCATAGCATGTCAGTCCCACCTGCATTTTCAGCAAGCCGAGAAAAACGCGTTTTTATATTATTTTATAACATTGCTTCTTACGAGATGGGACAATATGTTTGGATGTTAGCTACCATTTACGCGTAATAACACAATTTTACTGAAAATGCAAATGGGACTGACTTGCTATGCGCGGCAGTACACAACCTATAAAAAGTTCGCTGTTTCGCAGGAGAGGTCTTGTTGTTACTGTCTCCCTGTTTCCGGCAGAATGACCAGTTATATAGACAGCTCCTTATTTGTGAACGGTGTCTTATATATAATCCTGAATTATGCACAATTTATGTGTTTGAAAAAGTGTGCGTAAAATCGAAGTACGTAAAATTGAGGATTCGTATAATCGAGGGTGCATATAATCGAGGTATACCTGTATTGAAGCTGCCCGCTGCCGCACAAAGCCAGTTTTTATACCAGAGAAAGTGCCGCTGCGCCAGCTGATCCTGCCACTATTGATGCTGATACCCGCTGCAATTCACTGCTACTGCTGCTTTTACTAATCAAGGACTGTTGTAGACACTGCCTAGAACTAATCTGAAGAGTTTAGGCTGAAGTAGGCTCCTATATAGACCAAATAGTACATTCTCAATTTACTAGGTCTTTAATTCTGCCGACCGTACTTGGGAATGTAGGCGAGCAACCAAAGGTTAAATTTTGCGTTTAAACTTAACAATTTTCAATAGTACATTAGTTCGAATAATCAAATTAAAGTTTCCTACATTTGGGCGGATGCATAGAAGATTTTTCAATCGATTGCTGCATGAACAAAGAAAATCTATTGATAACTTACCATTTGCAATCGGATATATTTTTCACTTTTTCCGCTTTTAGGTTTTAATTTTACATCCCTATGTAACCGAACTTCCTGAAAGACGTAGTTCTACGTAAAAAAACTTGTATTTATTGCCGAACACCTAACGTGAAAATTTGCACGAATCCGTCCAAGACTCCGTAAGAATTATGATGTCTTAGCAAAGATCCGAGACGGCTACACAGAAATTGCTAACGACGCTTTTCATATACACTAATTTACACGTATATTTTATGCTACAAAAATGATTTTGGATTCGTAGTGTCTTCAACAAAGTTGTTCTTTTTCTGATATTTTTTTTAAATTAGAATTTTTTGATTAATCTACCTAAGAGTGAGAAACGAATATTAGTTTTCTCAGTTTTGCATAAAAAAATCCACGTTTCTGAGTAATGTCATAGCACATTTTATGAGATACAACTTTGTTGAAGACACCATACAGTCATACCTGTGGTCCCCATGGCTCTGCGGTTAGCGATATCGGTCGGCTAGCTCTCCCACACGGTTGTGATATCGGGTTAGGTTCCCGATCGAGTCGAGGATCTTTTCAAGCTGGAAATTTTCTCGACTTAGCACTGGGGCATAATGTATCGTTGTACTTATCCTACACATGCAAAATGTGCCAAAAAACAATATCTATAACGAATTCTCTCAACCAATCTTAGTTGACCGATACCGCTATTAGTCCCCAGGCTAAGCGTGCGAAATTGATATATACAGTCATACCTCGATATATGGCAACCTCGATATAAAACAACCTAGATGCAGTCATACCTCGACATAAAACAACTTTACTTTTATTTTTTGTTACGTTATATCGAGTTATGTTATACCAAAGCAAAAAAAAAATTAAATTTATGCAAGAATGTTAATGGTTACTCAAAGATGCGCGAAAACCTAATTTCTATTACCTATCAGTATTTTAAAACCTCTCTTATGCCCATGACAATTTCCAACAAAAACAAAATTAATTGATGTAAGATTGTTGATGGTTACTTAAACATGCGCAAAAACCTATTTCCCATCACCTATAAGTATTTTAAAACCTCTCTTATGCCCATTTAGAAAAGATTTTAACAAGCAAAAAGAAATTTTTTAATTGATGCAAGACTGTGAATTGTTACTGAAGGATGCGTAAAAACTATTTCCCATCACCTATCAGTATTTTTAAACCTGTCTTATGCTTATTTAGGACAATTTTCCCATTGGTTTCAAAACTTACTATAAACATTTTTTGAAGTAATTTATACCCCAAAAACAGTTGCTGTATTATTTATTTTAAATTTCAATACAATTTAAAAAGTTACGTTATATCGTAACTTATATATCGTTAATCGTAACTTATATATCTTAACTTATATATCGTAGTTATATCGAGGTTGCGTTATAACGAGTTTGCCTTATAGCGAGGTATGACTGTATAGCGTAACTTTTACTTCGATATAACGTAACTTTTTAAATACCCTGAAATTCAAGTACAACAATTTTGTATAATGTTTCAAAAATGTTTTTAGTAAATTTTGAAACCAATAAGTACCGTAAAATGTTGAATTGACATTGTTTTAAATGTTTTGTGACTGGTTATGTTTGCCTACGAAAAAGGTCTAAGAAGGGCATAAGACATGTTTATATATACTGCTAGGCATGCTTGTCATTCTCCTCAGTATGTGAAAGGAGAGGAGAAAACATTCACCACGCACTTCCCTTCCAGTATGTGCCCGCGTGTAGCAAATGCTTTCACCACACTGCTTCTTTCTCCACTCCAAAGTGTCTCAACCAGCTTACAGAGAGACAAACACACAGCTCACCCGACATCTGATAGAAACGAAAGGGGGGAATCACTCTACAGAGAAAACACAGAAGTACACAACAGTATCCACTGGCGAGTAGTCCAGAAGGTGAAAAAACACCTACCGGGCAAAAGTGTAGTCCTCATGTAGCTACATTGCGAAAACGAATTCCACCAGAGTAGATTCGACCGGCACGAGCGGCACGAGCAACGCAGTCTATTTTTTTTTCTCTTCTTCTCTTCTACCATGCTCAAGAAACCAACTGTGAAACGCACTGCAGATAGCTCTGCAGTGTAATTATTGTGCGTGATGTCCACAAGTGTAAGAAAGTACACCATAGTTCATTGTCTCGCAAGAGAGAGATTTCAGATTTCATCGCAGTGCGTTCAGGTAGCTCAACAGATGAAAATCGTTTGTCGCTCTCTTCTAGCATGAGCGTTGATTTGCTCTTTAGTGTGACGGCAGTTGTTTCCGCAGTGCAAGATGTTCTCCTGCACTCTAGAGGTTTTCTGAGGAGAAAAGACCAGCATGCTGCTAGGTAAAGGAAAATAAGTTTTTACGCACTTTTGCATCAATAAAAAAAAATTTCGTGCTTCGATATAACGTAACGAAAAAAAGTTGCCTTATATCGAGGTATTACTGTATTGTGAAGTTTTCTTCACTATACCTCTAAAAACCATTTTTATTTTTTTCTTTTATTGTGATTTCCTGAAAAAAATTTCAATGTTCTTCATTTTAACAAAACATGCGAGTTCCCCGAAGAGTTTAAAAGATATTCATTTGCAGATACCTGTTAGTAAATGAAATCGTTGTTTTACTAAAAACCGTCAATAACCGAAGAGACAAAAATTAACTTTTGTTGGTGAAATTGTTTGTTTCGTTATAGCAAACAACATTGTAGAACTCTGAAAAATTGTAGAAATCACTCACCAAATGTTATATTGAAAAAAGTTAGCCAAATCAGTTTCTCTTGATACAAAAAAATCATACTGAAAATGTGAAATTATTCCGACATAATTGACATAAATCGACAGCACTGCAGTGGTTACCTAGGTTACCAATTTTTCACGTAAGCAACTACAGCGGATGTCTAGGTAACCTACTACGACGGGCTGCAGCTACGTTCATTCATTATAATGTGATTCGTTTATGATTGACAGTGTGATGAACATGGGAGCGTCGTGAGATAAATAATTGAGCTGTGGTTCAAGTTTTGAGATGGATATGGAAGCGTTGAGAAAAATGGTTTGTTCTGCAAAATTCATGATGAATCTAGCTAAGATTACTCAATATACAATGCTGCACGATTCCATAAGAACAGGAAAGCGTATTTTGTTCATTTGTTCAATGATTTCTTGAAAATTTGGTGTTTAATCCGTGCTCTCTTCGTGAATATCGGCTTAATGAGATTAATAATTCCCCTAATTAATGGATTAACATTGCTGAAAGCAGCTTTGGAAACAGTGTGCAGTGGTGATAGATGGGGATACTTTTGATAAAGATAACTAGTAATAACGAGGGAAGTCGCGAAGGTACGGATCGCGGCCGCGTACAGGGTTAATTACGGATTGCTTATACACCATAGATCTCGCAGTCTACACATCCGCACGAAATTTGTGCCCTGTAGGACGCTGATCCTCTCGGTGGCATTCTACGGACGTGAAGAGTAAGAAGTTGTCACTTTTTTTTTGCTGTGCATAGGCTAGACTACCATTCATTTAGTTTGAAGGAACCGTGTTGAGAAAAACCTTGATTTTTTCTTTCGAAGTAAAGATATCTGAAGGTCACTAGTATAAAATTATTGCGTTGTTTCAAAATCTTGACCTTTTTATAGATTTTATAGGCAATCATTGTGGGAACATGTGGACTCAAAACTTTTCATCTTCTACTGTTGGCTCACTCTGTTTTATTTTTTTATTTGTATCTTTTAGTAAAGAGCTGTAGCGCCGGTCGATTTGTGGTCGATTTTAATTATATTAAAATATCTGATTTCATGTCATTTGCGAGAAGTACTATGTTTCTCATTTCAATCAAAGAAAACGGCAGCTGAAGCGCATCGAGAGCTGAAAAAAGTTTATGAAAATGCTGCTCTAAACGAAACCAACGTGGTTGATTCTCTCCCTTTCAAAACGGTAATTTCAATGATGACGGCTGTCCACGTAAAGGAAGGTTAAAAGCATTCGACGGCACTAAATTGAGAGAATAACTCAATGAGGAATGCCCAATGGAACAGCTTGCTTCGGCGTTAGAAGTTTCCCACCAAGAAATTAAGTTGCACATGTAATATGAGTAGAAACATAATAACTTTTTAGTCTTTTTTTTTCAACTTACATCAAAACATCAATGTAAGTTTAGAGATTCTGGTTTGAGATATTATTGTTGCAGTTCAGAGCTTTCTGTTGTTGATTTTGATATTTTTTGCCATTAATTATTGTTACTATTTGCAAATTCATTGTGATGAAAAATGATTAAAACAAATCAATTGGTCAAAATGAATGTATTATTGTAAATTTATGACAGTTAGGTTTATTCGATGATAATGCGATGATAATTCGATTCGATGATTTGCAATGTTCTGAAGAAACGCGTTAAAATCAAAATGCTCACCATGTTAAAATCTAGCGTGAGTAAAAAAATGATCAATGATAAAAACGTAAAACGACTGCAATCGACTTGATCAATTTTCGAGCCAACAACACTTCATTCGCTTCTGCAGAACTTCAGGAAATTTAGAATTACAAAAGTGAAATATGTAGAATGGAATTTAAAGTTGTTAATAACACTGATCAACAATGGTTTTGCCCTAAAACTCAAACTGAAAAAATATGAAAGAATACTGCTTTTAAGAGCAGAGTAATTGCTCACCGGGTTCGTCGCTTATTATAAACTAAGCTATAATTATCAATTTTTATTCAGAAATGTTCGAAATTTGAGACTGTTCAAAGTTTGAAATAAAACTGTGTAACAAAGTAAAATTGAAATGAATAAATCTTGAAAACGAGAGAAAATGTAGGTCATGTATGTGATTTTTTACCATGTACTGCTAAAATTTCAACTAATTGGAGAGGTAACTTTGATAATTCAGTAAAAAAAAACTGGTATTGATAAGAACGAGCACAAAATATTTCTCTGATGATTGAAGCAAAGTTATTTTAATACAAAGCATACCAACATACAACAGATATTCTGTTCATGCAGATAGTAGAATAAAGTTATATTAACTAATAGTGCGATTAGAAATACCGCCTTAACAATAGAAAAAAATACTCCAGTTGCATTTCTCAATTCCGAAATAATGCAACATTTCACACTTCTATGTTGAAAGTGTTTTTTATTGTTACGACGGAGAAGATGGTGGACGTCAATTCAATAGATCACAAATGGTTTTCAGTATTGTTAGGCAGACCAAACTCGACTACAGGAAACCGTAACAATTGTTCACTGGACTCAATTTTCTTTAGCATTCACTTTTAATGATTTCATACCATTTTCTACTGTCAGTTATGCTGTGCACTATTTTCTATGTTCCCAATATATGAACCTCGCAGCCGGGGTTCGTCACTTACGAAACCCCGGCAGCATTAAAATCATAGTGCAAACACATAAAAATAGCAACTGCAACCACATCGCACCGGAACTGATTCACTTCTTCGAAGTCTTACCTGCAACACCTCCCGCGGCTTCTGCGTCGACTTTCGCTCACAATGGAGACAGCATGAATATTCAGCAGGCAGGCAACATATGTTCGGCCTAAAAGCTGCTGCATCAAACTCCACGGTGGAGCCTGCCGAACGCCACCGGCAAGCACACATTGCATATTTTCAACCGTTTGCTGCGCCCTCGGTTGCTCGTTTCTCTCCCTCTCAACTCGTTCATTCTCTCTTTCTCTCCTGCACCATCGCACCACCAAGAAGAACCCAATAAGCAGTTCTGAGCTTGTTAGCAGATCAAACATCGCGGTAGAAGTTTCAACGATTTCCAGCCGGCAGCGGCAGTGGCAGTGGCATACAATGGAGTTGGAAGTTGCGAGACCACTTAAGCCCTCTGTCAGTTCGATTTTATGCTGCGCTGCGCCGGAGAGAATACGTAGAATGCTACGAAGGAAAGAGACGACCGGATTTCGTCTCGTTAGCACATTCTAAAGCCGGCCACTCTCACGCTCGCACTCCAGAGTTCCCAGATAGGTTGCCGTCGGTGGGTCGTCGGTCGGTCGGAAGCCAAAGCTGGCGGAATGGGAAGTGTTACTAATATTTTTGCACGCGCTTTGTGGCTCAGTGCGACGACCATAACGAGCTGATGATGACGGCAGGAATGATGATAACGGAGCGAGGGAATCTTGCCTGGATCGCGTCGCGGATAAGGGGGAAACAAGCAAGACGATGATGACGGTGATCAAGTTCTGAAGGGTCTAGCCTGCCAGGTCTGTTTTTTTTTTTTTTTTGCTTAACCGCTGTGTTCGGGTGCAGATTCCGTTTCGTTCAACTCAAATCGTTACTGCGGGGGCAGTATTTTATAGGAAACGATTCAATGCATTTGAAGGTTTCATAAATGACTGACTCAGCTCGATGTTGGCAAAGGCTGTGTGTAAGTATTACGATGTGTTACCTGACGGAGCAATGGGGAAACCACGAACGAGTGTATAATAATAACAATAATATTTTATTATGTGATACTCGGCGAAAGATTTCATTCTTTGCATTTTATATCGAGTACTAAGAGTAAGCTTCGAGCGGCGCCGCTCTTTTTAATCGACCGATTTCTTGCTCGGGGCCGTTTGTTATGTGCACTCATAACAAAGCATTGCTCTCTTTGTAAAGTGAATTCAGTAAATGTTTATTAGTTTAACACTTTTGCAGCCGGTGTGAACGATTTTATCCGCAACTGCACTATAGATAATGGAGATTGTGCTCATGAACCTAATGATAAACATGTTAGGTAAAGTAAGCATATTTTAAACGCGCAAATCTTACAATTTATAAATCGTTCTACAAACTGTTTCTTAATTGCACCCACAAAGCGGAATCGGTTGAACATCGCTTCGTTATCGACTGATTGATCAGTGTCTCCGAACAAGTAAGCACACCGAACACAAGAAGCGGGAGCTTCTCAACGACAACTTCTCCAAGAGAAAAAAAGATCATTTCCGCATTGTCAACCGAGTCTATTTCCTTATCCACTGCATCGAACCGTCTGATCAACAAACGGCAACTGTAAATGTTATCATGTAAATTACGCCCGGTTTGGCCTTTCTTCCGTGAGAGCAAATCGTCAGCCATCGAAATCAGCTGGTTTTGTCGAAAGTCTTCGCTACGCCGCATTGCAGAACCGTAGACGTCCGCCGTCGGTGCCGTTCACGGTCGTCATATAGATGGCAACTTTTTGCAACGCCTTTTGCCGACATCGGCGGATAGACTTGTACATCGATTAGTTGGTTATCCCGGTTGTCGTGCTGCATCTAGTGTCGCACTATTGCTGCGCTTCCAACGGCGAGTTTTACCAAACGGATATAATTATCTTATCTAATGAACTACATCTGCAACAGGAGAGTAATGGGGTTTCGTTCGCCGATGACGGTACGACGACGATCGGTTGGGAACGCCGGCGGCCCCAGTGACAAGTATCCAACAATAATAATGTTGTCGTAAGTTATTTGTTTTTACCCGTCACTCGGCAAGCAACTGCTTACCGCGGGAAAAAGCCGGTTGATATTTGAAAGAAAATATAAATGTAAGGCTGTTTTTTTGTTTTGAAAAATGGGTGGTATTTTCGACGAAAATGTGTGTAAATTTTATTTTGTAATCAATTTTTAGACGCACTTCAGCTGTTATTCAGAATCCACAAAAATGTCATAATAGTACAATGCATGGCTCCTGCTGTGTCCGAACAATATAAACATTAACTGAAATCGCCTAAAACATCATTAAATCTTTATTCGAAAGTGTGTGGCTTCAAAAATGCCACAGCAAAGGGAAGCCGATGCAGCAGGAAAAAAAAGGACGACACGGTACTCTGCGAGAGTATGTGACCCTATCTAATTTAATTATTCCCACTCCAGCGGTTAACGAGACGAGAAGAAAAAAGTAGTTTCCCAACATTCCCTTTGTTCCGAGATTGCACATCTTTCGGGTTTCGGTTGCTGTTCTACCAAATAACCTGTGCAGTTTCACTTTTTATTTTATTTTCCCAACTAAAACCCATCCCAGTTTATGCTTTCGTTCGTACTGCGGTCGGCTGAGGCGACAAAAAAAGCAAAACAAACGTGAACACACACAGAGGCTGCTACAGAAAAAACCGCCTAAACAGCTCATGCTGAGCAGCCCTTCAGGACGTCAGGGCAAGGCCATCGGAAATCGGTAGGTTTTGGCGGTTCGGCCAGAAAACAAGCACACGCAACAAACAGCAAAACCGTACGGCTAGATCTTTCTCTAGATTTCCCTCCGCTCTTGTATACCAGAGCCCGAAAACGTTGATCCGGGCTTGTTAATGTCGTCGGCTTCAGCCCCGCGCGTCCTCTCGGCAACAACCGCCAGAAGCACTTCAGACTGTTCGAGTGCGATCCACTATCTGCCGAAGTCCCCGTGTACAGATGACGCGAGAGATGCGAATAACAAAAGCGACAACGACGAATAACCGATGAAGATAAGCTTAATTTGGAGTGCGCGCTTGGGTCTCTCAACCCTTCCACTGCGTCGTTCGTCCCCCCCAAATGTATCACGGAACAAAACCAAAAGATGAATGAAAATGGTTCAGCAGCTGTCCCCTCAGCCAGCGCGGTAGACCGGGTCAACCTTCGCAAGAGGCCGCATGTGAAGCATCTTACATTTTGGTTTATCCGATTGACTCAAGAGGTCCGACCAGCCCCGGCAAGTGTGTTAATTAATGACAGCGACACAAAACATGTTCAGCTCGGGCTTCAAGAAAGTGACCGTCGCAAAGGAAGTGAAACTTGGTAATGGAAACCTAATCACGCATCGCAATCTTACATCGATGCGGCAGTGCTTGCCACAGTTGGCAGTTGGGTCGCAAATGTCTTTTCGACAGGCTGACCCCTCCTCGGTTTTGAGCAGAGACGTGTGACGACGGTTCGTCGTCGAAATCAAGAGTGGATGTCCCCCCAAAAAACTCTGCGTGTAAAGTGTTGCGTGCTACCTCGAAAATCTGGATAATTACCCGGATTTAATAATACAGGCCCATTTATGGTAAAGCATCCCGGATTACTGAAAGCTGCATTCTTTTATCGGTCGGTGAATACTTTTCACTGCAGGTTCAGTCAGAATAAAAAAATACGCATCGTTTAGTATAAATTGAATTGTTCGCGTTGATTACCCTGCTTAATTAAACGGGCTTGCTAAGTCAAAAGCGTAAAAGCGTACATACTTTTATATGAACTAGTAACCCAAGGTGCTCAATATAATATTTTTTTTTTTTCAAAGTTTGAACCAGGTTTTCCAGATAGGCACATATCAGCTGTATTGCGTAGTGATCTAATTATTGAACTCGATTTTATTACATTGATACCTTTCTTCCCCTGAAGCCACCACCTAACCGGATAAACAAAGTGTCCTGATTATTTTCCGTTGATATTTGCTCGCCAATGTTGTGATAGCCAACTAATGGATGCCTAGGGAGGCAATTACGGCTTGGATTCTTCCCTATCAATCCACTAATGGATCGGCGCTACCAGCACAACTTCTTATGCAATAAAATATGTGATTGGTAGAGTTTTTTGCCTGAGGTTTTAAAAAATGACATAGGAAGCAATGTATGCTCTTGTGAGGTATTTTTCCGTTTTATAGTGGCTCTAACAGTACTTTAAATGGTAGCAAAGTTTAGTGATATTTCATCGCCCAGTTTATTGAAGATTTCCATGCTCAGAACTGTAATGATAACCAATAGAAATACTAAATAAATTGAGATATTTAATATTTCAAGGTTCGAACATCAAGAATAAGCAACAATTTTTGTTTTTAATGAAACATTTATTTATGTCTCAGCAAACTGAGGAATATTTACGGGTACCTATAAGAATTTTTTTTTTTACCCAAGCGCAATTTTCTTGAAGGGCTCGATTTTTGTAATGTTTTGAAGCTTAAATTTCAGAGTATTTTTTTTTTCTTAAATTTCAGCGTTTAATTCGAACGGTGTTGAAATATTTTTACAGTTGTTCTCATTAAAAATGCTTATTATTCCAATGATGTAATATGACTCCCATATTCAGTCATAAAGCTCTAGGTGATCAGTGCGTCTTGAACTGTCCTACAGATCAGACGTTTTTTCGGTTGCTTGTGGACTGGTCTTTGACTGCCAATAGCTTCAAAGTTTGTGTTTTGTCAGTGTGTCTTTTAAAGACTACCTGAAAGTTATTTCCCATCAGTCTTTCTCAAGACTACCTACTTTTAAATTTAACATTTGTTTTAACTTTTTTCGTATCACCTGAAATGGCTGGACGGAAAAAGAAACCTCGCATCGCTGCGGGGAGGAAAAGAGAGGCATCTCTTTCTGACACTTCGAGTGTCTGTAGTGACAATCCTTTTGATATTTTGCCTGAGCAAGAAGCTGGTGAAATGGAAGTTACCAATAATGAAACTATACAAAATATAAAATCTTTAAAATAGGAGAAAGTTCCACCTATTGTGGTAACTTTTTCTTCTGAATTTAATATATTCAAAAAGGAACTTTCAACGTTTGTTTCTGACGTTAAAGTTACCTATCAAATTGGCCGTAGAGGTGAATGCCGCTTATTAGCCGACTCAGTAAAGGGTCGTGATCGTCTTGTTCAGTATTTAACTGACAAGATGTACAAATTTTTTACATATAACACCAAGAACGCCAAGCCGTTCAAGGTTGTGCGTGTAAAGTGGGAAATTTATAGGAAATATGGTGGAGGTGAAGAGCATATCACCCAATGCCGTACTTGCCAACGTTATGGCCATGGTTCCAAATTCTGTAACATGGACCAAAAATGTCTTAATTGTGGAGACTCTTCTCACAAAAAGGACACATGTCCTGTGAAAGAGAGTAAAAATTTTCGCTGTGCGAATTGTAACGGCAACCATATGTCAAATTTTTATCAATGCCCAGTCCGTTTAGCAATTGGTAAGGCAAGGCAAGGTAAACAAAATTCAATTTCTCAATTAAAACCAACTTCAAAACAAAATTCTCCAAGCGTACCAGTGACGCATAGTTTACCTACGCCTTTGCATACCCGTTTAACTTATGCACAGGTTACAGGTAGTTCGAACATTATACCGCCTAGTGTTGGTAGTTCGACCGTTAATATGGGTAAGCAAAACACGCTAGAAAATAATTGTACACCTATTACTCCAGCTAATATTGCTGCCGAAAATATTTTTTCTAATGTCAACTGCCTGGGGCCTATTACTGCAGGTAAACTTTCTTTTTTGCAACAGGCAATAATCGATCTTATGAATGCCATGTTGCCGGCAAAGTCAATGTTTGAAGCCATTTAAATAGGCACAAAATTTACTATTAAAATTGTTTCTAATTTAAAATTTAGCAATGATTTTAAATAAAACAATTAAAATATTAAATTGGAATGCTCGCTCATTGAAGGCCAATTAGAATGAGCTTTTTAATTTTTTAACAGTGAATAATGTGCATATTGCAATTATTACTGAAACATTTTTGAAACCTAACATTAAATTAAAATATGATCCCAATTACGTGGTTCATAGATATGATAGGATTCAAGGTTCCGGCGGTGGAGTTGCAATTGTTATTCATCGCCGAATCAAACATCGTGCTCTTCCCCATCTTGAGACGAAAGTTATTGAAACTTTGGGAATTGAAGTTCAAACTGAACTTGGGATTTTATTTTTTGCCGCAGCATATTTACCATTTCAATGCACACGCGAGCACAAAAATTATTTTAAAGGTGATTTACAAAAACTCACCAGAAATCGTTCGAAATTTTTCATAATCGGCGATTTTAACGCTAAACATCGTTCATGGAATAATTCTCAAAGAATTCCAATGGCAAAATTTTATTCAATGATTGTTCTTCAGGATATTATTCTATTTTGTCTCCGAATAGTCCTAGATGCTTTTCTTCTGTAAGAAACCCTTCAACAATTGATTTGGTGCTAACAGATCAAAGTCATGTATGTAGTGATTTGATCACACATGCTGACTTTGATTCTGATCATCTTCCAATAACTTTTTCTTTATCACATAAATCAGTTTTAAGCCCTATGAGCTCTGTTTTTAATTATAACAAGGCTAATTGGGAAAGATACAAAACTCATTTTGAGAGAAATTTCAATAATGAGCTTGATTTGCAAAACGAAGTGAATATTGATTCCGCTTTGGAAGCATTGAAATGTGCAATTGTTGATGCCAGGAAATATTCTGTTCCAAAGGCTCAAGTGAAATTCGATTCATCAATAATTGACGAAAATCTTCAACTTCTAATTCGATTGAAAAATGTCCGCAGACGTCAATATCAACGTTCTCGTGACCCTGTTTTTAAAACTATTTATAAAGATTTACAGAAAGAGATTAAACATAGATTTACTCTTCTGAGAAATCAAAATTTTGGGACTAAAGTTGAAAAATTGAAACCATATTCAAAACCATTTTGGAAGCTGCCGAAGATTCTTAAGAAACCTTCAAAGCCTATTCCACTTTTAAAAGATGGTGAACGTTTTCTTGTATCCAATGAACAAAAGGCTCAAAGACTTGCTCAGCAGTTTGAGAGTGTTCATAACTCAAATTTGAATTTTGTGAGTCCAATTGAAAATGAAGTCACACGTCAATTTGATTTAATTTCTTCCCAGAATTTTTTACCTGCAGAAATAATTGAAACTAACTTGAATGAGATTAAATCAATTATTAAAAATTTCAAAAATATGAAAGCACCTGGTGACGATGGAATCTTTAATATACTAATCAAACATCTCCCTGAGAGCACAATGGATTTTTTAGTGAAAATTTTCAATTGCTGCTTCAAAATTGCATATTTTCCCAAATTATGGAAAAATGCAAAAAAATACTCCCATTTTAAAACCGGGTAAGAACCCAGCTGAAGTTTCAAGTTATCGACCAATCAGTTTGCTTTCTTCAATAAGTAAACTGTTTGAGAGAATTATTCTTAACAGAATGATGTCACACATCAACGAAAATTCAATTTTTGCTAATGAACAGTTTGGATTTCGCCATGGGCATTCCACAACTCATCAATTGCTCATAGTTACTAATATGATACGAGCTAACAAATCTGAAGGTTATTCCACTGGAGCTGCTCTTTTAGACATAGAAAAAGCATTCGACAGTGTTTGGCATAAAGGTTTGATTGCGAAATTGCAAACTTTTAATTTTCCAATTTTCCTAATCAAAATTTTAAAAAATTATCTTACTGATCGAACTCTGCAGGTTGTCTATCAGAATTCAAAATCTGATAGATTTCCTGTCAGAGCAGGTGTACTTCAAGGTTCAGTCTTGGGTCCAGTCCTGTACAATATATTCACTTCAGGTCTTCCTGATTTGCCTCCAGGATGCACCAAGTCATTGTTCTGCGATGACACAAGCATTTCCGTAAAAGGAAAAAGCCTTCGTGTCATATGCAGTCGATTGCAGAAAAGTTTAGATATTTTTTCTTCCTACTTGCAAAAGTGGAAAATCTCTCCCAATGCTTCTAAAACTCAAATGATAATTTTTCCTCATAAGCCTAGGGCTTCTTTCCTCAAGCCAAACAATAATCACGTTGTCAAGATGAATGGGGTTATTTTGAGTTGGTCCGACAAGGTTAAGTACTTGGGACTAATTTATGATAAAAAACTTATTTTCAAAGAGCACATTGAGAGTATACAAGCCAAGTGCATCAAATATACGAGATGTTTATATCCTCTCATTAACAGGAATTCTAAACTTTGTTTAAAGAACAAACTTTTGATTTACAAACAAATTTTTAGACCAGCAATGCTTTATGCTGTACCGATCTGGTCAAGTTGCTGTTCAACAAGGAAGAAAACGCTCCAAAGGATTCAGAATAAAATTCTGAAAATGATTTTGAAGCGTCCTCCTTGGTTTGGTACACTCGAATTACATAGACTTACTGGTGTTGAACCATTAGAAGCTATGTCAAATAAAATTATTAACAATTTTCGACAAAAATCGTTGCAATCCTCAAATGCTACGATAAGCTCTCTTTATAGCCAATAAGTTAGCAATTAAGTTAGTTGTAAGTTTACTTCCCCTTTTCTGACAAGTAGGTTTAAATCCCTACGAATGATAAGTCCTAATTGCGAAAGCAAACAAATCCTAACAATTAAAATTACAAATTTCTAACAGAGTTGAGAAGTCACCATTTGTGATAGGACACACATACTCATTATTTACTAATATTTATCATAAATACTTAAGCTACTAACAAATAAAAAAAAAAAAAAAAAATTTAAGGTTTCAAACACAACTTCTGACTGATGAGTCTACAAGAAGCTAAGTCTCTAATTTGTGCCTTTATTCATATTATTTCTTTCACTCAAACTTGTTTCGAATTCCAGTTTGTAAGCGGGCTGATAATTTTAACTGTTTTCGCCAGTTAACGGCTCTTTTGACCCAGACGACATTAGTTTATATTATATATAGGGATGTGAAATGAAAATCTAAAACCGAAAAAAGTGAAAAATATGTCCAATTTCAAATGCTAATAAATCGGTTAGTTTTCGATGGATTTCCTTCGTTTTTGCGACAATAGATTGGAAAATCTTCTAAGATTCTTCCCAAAAGAAGATAATTGTAATTTCATAATTCACACTATTGTACTATTGAAAATAGTCAAGCCTCGTTGAAACGAAAAATTCGACCTCTGATTGGTCGTTATATGATTGCTTCCCAAGCACGGTCGACAGAATCATATACCTTGCAATTGAAAACATGCTATTTGGCCTATATAAGAGCCTGTTTCAGCCGAAGCCGCTCATAATAGTTCTAGACAGCGACAACAGCAGTCGTCCTCCCTTAGCAGCACCACTAGCTGCAGTGAATACCAGCGATGGCGGAAAGCGGCCACAGCTGTGGCGTAGCAATGGATAGCGCACTAGTTGCAGCGGATTCCAGCAACGATAGCAGCTGGGCCAGCTGATGCAGGGACAGTGGATACCAATGGCAGCGTATACTGCCGCTCATAGCAATTCCGTCCCATTTGCGTTTTGGTGCTGATGAGAAAACAGCAATCAAAAATCGTAACGCTTTAGTTGGAGTTTTGCACTCAAACGCTTTTTCAATCCAGACCATCAACAGAATTTAGTACTGCAATGACAATCTAACACTTTTGCATCATACAACTTGCATACACACCGGAATTTGATTAAAAGTTGTTGAAAATCATAAGCTGGGACTCACATGCGATCACTTTCACGGTACGTAGCCAGGATGATAGCAAGTCAGTCCCCAGCTACGACCGGTGATGAAAAACAAACTACTGCAAACCGTTGGCGGTGCTAAGCTTGCGTTTGGAACAAATCCATCGATGATCAATTCATAAATGACCTTCTCTAGTGCTTCATTAAACAAATTTTTTGTGAGAAGCATAACACAATGTACCAACTGCGCTGCTCAAAATAAAATTAGATTTCCTTTTTACATTTGATACTACTGATAAATTCAAAACCAGTTTAGGTGTAGGAACTTGTTCTAAATTTTCCTGAGAGCGGCCACACGTTCGTGACGGCGGACAGCTTCCACGTAGCAGTGCAGGCAAATCTGAAAAAACACCTATAGCTTAGGAAAATGTTTGCTCCGTTAAAAAACAGCTAAGTAGAGTACCGAAGTATTTTATATGACTGACAAAATTTTTCAAAACGAAATTCACGACAATAATTGATCAATTCTTACCCACGGCTTAACATAAAATACGGATAAAATACGAAAAGTAGTATTTACCAACGAATGCTCGAACTAACAATACAGTGACACACCTAAAGCGTTCACTGGTAACAAACAACAGCTGAAAGAAGCTACTGGTGGAAACTTTGTCTTGAAGAAAACATTTTACTATCAGCTAGAGCCACACGATGTAGAACGCGTAAAATTCAATCAAACCTCCTGTCGAATATCACTTGGTACATCCAATTCTAAACCTGAAGACCATAAGTTGTGGTAAATATAACTTAATAACTTTTACATAATCATTATTGGCTGTGGGGTTAAATTGCGAAGATTTTTTTTCATGGGACCGACTTGCGATCACTTTTGCTATGGGACAAACCGACTTGCTATTTTTTCATAGTTCCTCAGAACAAAGTATTCAAAAATGTTTGTTTTATCGAAAGTAGATAGGTATAAAAAGAAATTGATTCCATAAATAAACTCAAAATTGATAAAAATGCAATTGGAACGGACTTGCCATGTGCGGCAGTATAGCGGCCAAAACTGTGGCATGGCTCTGGATAGCGAACTAGTTGCAGCGGATCTCAGCATCGATAGCGGCTGATGCAGTGAGGCACTTTAGTGAAATGCAGTCTCTGTGCGATAGTGGGCACTAGTAAATGCATTCAATGAAAAGTTCACTCATTTTGACAACACGTGAGCCGTCTAGTTTTGAGTGTTGTATAAGCATTTCATTGTTTACTTTATCACAACTTATTTCTTTATTCGCCCTGTCAGTGATAACGCAAAGATGGGATCGGCATCATATCCGATACTGTAAGCATTGCTAGCTTAAGCAATGAAGGTGGTAGGGATTGCTGAGAGTTATGAACCGCTGGCATTGGAAATGCAATGCAATATCTACAGGAAGGGTTTGTCGTGAGTTGCTGTCACACCCCCACGCACCGATAGGCCAGAGTTAGTCCACCGCACCCTAAAGCACGCAGCCCACCACCCATCGGTTTTCCAGACACCAGCACCCAATATAGAGCAGGCGAAAATATAAATGACAGATGGGGAAAAAGCGCGGCTGCGATTATTGGCGCGAAAATTTAGACGAGGCCAACGTCTTAGGGCAAGGAGGAATGACCTGCTGTAGCCACTACACTTACTCAGTAACCAGATTCCGAATTGAACGGTCACGACCTGCGGAAAATTAACTAGAAACCAAGAAGACAAGCGACTCTAAGGAGACAGTAAAAAGTGTGTGGCTATAGTGAACAGCAGCAACGCTTATTTCCCAGAACCCCGCTGTTTTGGATTAAACACGAAGACGCCGAGAATCCCTTTGGACCCTACGCCGGTGACTGAGGACGCCGATTAGGAGCCATTTTGGCGGCAAAGGCCGCAAGACGACGCCGGACAGAACGTGGGTGTGCAGGAACCAGGTGCAACGAGAAGGTGGACTGTGCGCTGACGGTGAAACGGGGCCCCGGAGTAGAACGAAAGTGAATAAGGTTAGCTAGAAATAAGAAAGTGGGTGACGAATGCTAGTAATAAAAATTGTGTACATAGAGACTCAGACAAGCATTTTCCTGGAACCGCGAAATTTCCTTAGTAAGCCGACCCTGAGGCTGTTGTTCAGGGAGTCCCTACAGCGCTCGCTGCTGAAGCTGGGACAATACTTACAATACTAAAATGAACAACAAATTGTCCTTTTCAGGATGAAATAAAAACTTGATTGAAGAGTTAAAATTTGCTAATGAGTTAATTCTATTTTTAAATTTGAAAAAGTTATAAATTTTACTTCATCTCCGTGTCTCAAAACGTACGGAATTATCTTTTCCTTCAGTCATGAGCACGACATCCGAAAAAATTTCATCTGAAAATTTAGAAATTGTCAAACCCCAACCATGACAAGCAACTTACTATATTATTGAAAATGGTCAATCCTTGTTGAAGCGCAAAATTCGATTGATCTGATTAGTCAACGTTTATTTATTAGAAAAAATGACTGACCGGGTTATCTTTCTTGTAAAAGTATTCTACTTCAACCTTGCGGTCGTGGCTTTGCACACAACCCTCCTGTTTTTTTTCCCATACCACATCCGCAAGATGCAGCTAAAGCTGCGGAATATCTGTTTAAATGTCTTTAGATACCTCATGTTAAATCATTCTGGTGCTCAAATAAATACAACTCTTGATCGAGATGGAAGGACAGAGAGCCATTGAATAAAAGAATGTTAAAAGAGGCTTTTATCATTACAATATGAGTATAAAATAAATATTGCGGTTGTGGTTCGAATGCAATTTGAATACCGTACGCTGTCTGAGGACCGTTACACGTCACGGACACCTGAACGAAATGAACGATTGATTTTAGCACATTCTTACAATTTATAATATAGTTGACCAGCATGCAGCCGCAACGAACGAAGAGGTAAAGCAAGCTTGTAATTGGTCGAATATACAAGATTTTTAACTCAACTGTTCTCAAGTTCATTAGACATAAGAATTCAAAATCCGTTTAGTAATAGCGGTATTGTAAGCATTTGAAAATGTAGCGTCTCACGGTGCTCCCACAGACCGTTATTATAAAAAAAATGCACCAAAGAATCTGAGTACAGGTTCGATTCGTTATGACGTCCAGAATGTCTGGTCAAAATTTCAAAATCATCGTACGGTACATTTTTGAGTAATGCCCTTTTGAAGGTCGTAAAGTACAAAAAAGTGATACAAAAACGACGAAATACTTATCGAAAAGCACGTTTTTCAACCACCATTTTATAAAATAACTTGCAAAATAGTTTCTACGCATTTCTAGAGTAATATTTCAAGACATTAACGAATGGTGGAAAGATTTATTTGAAAATCCCACAGTGCACAGTGGTCCAAACTCGAAAAATCGTGATCGTCATAGATTTTACTGTGAAAAATTGATTTTATGTACTCAATGTCTTCAGAAAAAATGTTCCGTAGAACAAGCCCTTACTTTTGGCGTTTTTAGATTTCGATCAACCCACCTAACAGTTAGATAAAAAAATAATTTTTTTTTATTTTCAATACACCAGATTGCTTCCTTTAGAAAAGTTGTGGAAAATTTTTAAAGAAAAACAATTGTTGAATACTGCGATGTCCTATCTGTACGTTGGACACGACAAAATAGAGTTTTCTGTAGAACACCCCTTCCTAAAAATCAGTTTTCGTCTATAACTTTTTCTATGATTGTTTGTAATCGGTACAGTATGCAAACAGAATGCGGGCTCGTGATTGTTCAACCGCTTCTTTTCAATTTATTTTCAGTTATTTTTTATTCTACGTTACAATTGAAAACACACGCCTTTAATTATACTGAAAATTTGAGGAAAATTTTACATATCGGTTAGATTTTTTTTTTCTTCAGAAATAATCGGTTATATTGTTAGTGTTCAAAATCCGATTAGTGAGGGTACCAAGACATGCATCAACTAACGGCACTTGAGGCGCACGGTTCAGCACTATACCATCGTATTCTTAACTATAGAAGTAAGCACTTGATTTGTTCAAATTTCAATTCTACTTTCCGTTTATATCGAAAGAAAATAATCACTTCAGTGGTGGTATAATTTTGTGCATTTGAGGAGGACACATTTTTGCTGTACTCGCCACAACATTCCAACCACTAACGTAAGACGTAGTCCAACGTCAATAAGTGCAAACTTTTGAAAAATCACACATGTTGCTTTTTTTTGTATAGTCTAGTATAAGCAATAAGTTGAATTTTGCTATGAAAAAAATATTTTCAACTATCAGTTTTCAGCAACCAGAGTCTTTTCTCACCTCCTGAACGTGCTCTGCAATTATGTATTCTTACTTTATTGCTCTATTATATGGTACTCAACAGCAGAAGAGTGATCAATGCAATTTTCAAATTAGTGCAATGATTATATCTATCGTATATGTGAAAAGAGGAAACGAAACAGACACTCGTTATTCTCTGGATAAAACAGCAAGACAGTCGGACAGTCTGTTATCTTCGAAACTGTTTTCCGTAGCAGATTCTCAACGCGAAATAAATCTGAAGCACGTGCTAATCAATTATGATAATATTTCGCACGATGCATCATATTAACTTTTAATGGCAATGCCAGATGATAGGGGAGGATTGTACAAAACGCACCAGTTAAGCATTTTCGCGATTTACAGCGCTTCAAATCATTCCAAAGCGACATTGAACGTGTAGGATGATTGTAGGATCTATTTATTGTATGTTTACGACGAAGTTTATTATAAAATACTCGATTTCAATGTCTTTTTTGGTAAAAATTACCATTGCCGCCAAACAAGCCCGTGACCAAAACGCACCACAACAAAGGTCAGTATGCTCCAAAGCAGGTGGCTAATATGCCACTAGTAGAAATCAGCATGCGAAGTGAGAAGCGCTTGAAGTCTCGAAAGTAAAATACAAAATAATGGAACATGCTCTAAGTTGTCAAGCAATCTCCTGCAAGCTCTTCATAGTGCATTCTGCCCCAATTTTTATTTTGATTGTTTTTAGGTAAAAGTTGACGAAAGTTAGTGAAATAATTTGAAATACTCATAGTATTATAAACTCCAAAAGTGTAAAAGTTAGGGGAACCATAGTTTTTTGTATTATTAACTAGTCAGTTATTCATAGAAGCTTTAATAAAAATCATGAATAGTTACATGTTGGACAGAGCCACAGCTAATTGTACAGTTTTTTGAGTATTTTTATCATTATGGCACAGTTTTTTATATGATAACTGTAGAGAAGCTGAGTTTTTATGAGAAAAGCGATGAATTTCGCCATAAAAAGCCACATGTGTAATTATTTTGGGGAATTAATAGCATGGGCCATCTTACCCAACTGGTGCGTCTTGTCCGGTTCTCCCCTACGTCAAATAGAGGTTGTTGAGCAGTACAGAGCGGACATATTATTACACGAGAAAGTAAAGTTTACGTATTACTAATTAGTTGGTATGAGCATGCATCCAACAACAAAATTAATTCAAAAATACATTCACATTTTGAATCTGAGTGAGACCGAAAAAATTCACAGTGCCATTTTCCCAGCAGCATTCCACAACTTATTCAAATAAACCAGCAAACGCAACCGTTCACACAAAGCGAGTAATTTTTTCTCGAAAGCACTTCATCCGAGACCATTTTTAAATTCCGCAAACAGCTGTCTACCTCAATTAACCATTCATCCAATTTGCTCGGCTAGAGAAACACGGCTCTCTAACAACAGCAGACATCGGCTAAACCCGCGATTGTTACAGTTTCCTTTTTATCGTCAACCATCAGCAAAAACCAACATCCGAGTTCATTCACTACACAGCGCAGCGTACCTGCCGCACGGTACTGGCTAGGTTAGAATCATTCGCCACCACCATCGGCTGCGATCTGCGCGAAGTGTAGAAATACAGGAAAAAACCCTTTTCTGATCGGTTCCATCAAGCATATCTCCTGCTCAAGAGTTGCTTCTTTTTCCTGCCCCGAGTTTGAGTTTCTTGTTCGATGGAGAGACAAAACCATAGCGCTGGGCCAAACAATCGAACAAGGAGCAGGAGAACACAGAAGCATAAAATCGAACATGAATTCATGCGATCATGCTCGGAAGCTCAGCCAGCAGCAGCAGTAGGACAAAAAGAGGCTATTGTGGCTTTTTTCCTCCTTTCTCAGGTTTGCAGCGGATGTAAACAAAAAGTTCTCCGAGCATGGTTGCGGTGAGAGCGTGGATGGCTCCAGTTGTCCTTGTTGCACCTTTAGTAAGGATAGCACTGAGAGAGTGCCAGTATGGCCGTTCAGGTGTTGATCGTACGAATTCTCACAGAGAACGGAACATTTCGAGGTAAAACTGGTTTTGATCGAATGTTTTGCTCACCTTTATCATCAACGAAAGAGAGTGGAGTAAAATACAGGTGAGCTGAAGAGAAAACGCTGAACCGCGAACGATCGCGGTTGATGTTGGTATGAACGAATCTTGCGGAGCTCAGTTTACGAG
This sequence comes from Wyeomyia smithii, assembly GCF_029784165.1. Classification (NCBI taxonomy): domain Eukaryota; kingdom Metazoa; phylum Arthropoda; class Insecta; order Diptera; family Culicidae; genus Wyeomyia; species Wyeomyia smithii. The sequence goes on from NC_073695.1 coordinate 278,718,956, forward strand.
TTGACTTTGTAGGCAGTGCACGTGCGGATCCGTGCTTGTTTGTCGGTTGTATCGAAGTTTTTTTTTTCTGTTGTTCTTCCTTCCCGTGTGTGTGGAGATCTGCTCCACTGAGCCGACAAGCCAATTATCTTCGTGCAAATTAGGCTGGATCGTCCACCCAGTGCTAGACGTCGGAGTTGATTCCCGTACAGTTTTGTGAACGCGCTAGCGCGATCAGTGACCGATAGAGAGACGCCGCAAGATCGCCGCAGTTTCCTACTTTGGAAGAATGAAAATTCACGCAACTCTCGCCCGTCCGACCCGCTAGACGTGGTGTTCCGAGCCGTGGCACGACAGAATAAAATTGGATTATTCAATTTTATCGCGACTGTAAATTTAAATTTACGATCAACTTTTATGGATTATTTTATCAGGATCATTTAATTTAGAGGAAGAAACGAAAGCCGTCTGGCGAAGTAAACCGGCGGCTAAGAGTGAGGTGTTTTTTGTTGTTATTACGTGCCTGATGAGTGCTGGCGACGGGAAGTTATGGCAAAGGACCCGGCCAGCCGGTGCAAAAGTGATCCCTCGGGCGAAAAATGTGGATAAAAGCAAAGTAAATTGATAAGTGGAGCCAGATAATGTAAAGTGAAATTTATTTGCTTCCCAAAGCGCAAAGATAAGCCTGGGGCAAGGTGAAAATCCGCTTCGAAAACAACGATCATCGTGATCAAAACAGAGCACCTTTGGATCTCACCCAGAAGCAATCAGTGGATACCGCGAAAGACAGTGCGAAAGCGAACAGAACAGAGAAACAATTATTTAATCAGACATGTCCAGAGCGCATGCAACGGTGTATCTCGAATTTGTAACCGATTAAACTACGCGATAGAGGGAGTGGATCTGTCCGAGTGCGGTGTTGAGTGCGGATTGTGTTGTGAACTAGCGGGGGCCACTGTGTCAGTGACCCGGGCCATCAAAATTGCCAACCTACGAAGATGCGTTCCTCACCGGCCTTGCTGTCGGTCCTGTTTGGCACCATTTTCGGTGTCCTTGGCGCGTCGCTGAGCAAATCGCTGCTCTCACAGGCTCCGGACGAGTGTCGATGGTCCGGTTATAGTGAAGACGATCTAACTCTCGTGTGTAGACTTAGAACTATCAACAGTGAACTGGAGAATACGAATTTTAGTGTGCTGCATCCGGAGAATACGGTGCGGTTGCGGTTGCAGTGCAACGACGGGCTGTTTTTCCAGTCCAGCATTAGTCCGGGGAGCTTCCGGCAGTTGTCCGAGCTGCGATCGCTTACGATCGATTATTGTAAAATAGCTAACTTAACCGATGGTTCCTTTCGTGGTCTTAAGGAGTTGACCAATTTGACTCTGCGGACGCACAACACCGACTGGTCGTCGGTTAGTTTGGAAATCGCACCGCATGTTTTCAACGCGGAACTGTCCAAACTCGAGCGGCTGGATTTGAGTCAGAACAACATGTGGTCCCTGCCGGACGGAATAATTTGTCCGTTGACCAAGCTGCAGTATCTTAATTTGACACAGAACCGGATCCGGGATTTGTCAGTGTTTCACTTCAGTGCGTCGCTTAGCACGCGGTTATCGAAGAAATGTGGAAGTTCCATTACGGTGCTTGATATTTCCCACAACAGTATTGACAATTTGCCCCCGGCGATCTTTTCCGGACTGGGCAAACTAACCGAGCTTCGGTTGCAAAACAACGGACTCAACTTTATAGCTGATCGTGCGCTGGAAGGATTGCTTTCGCTCTCTAAGCTCGATATTTCCCTCAACCGGTTAACAAACCTTCCCCCGGAGTTATTCTCCGAAGCGAAGCACATTAAGGAAATCTACCTTCAGAACAACAGCATCAACGTTCTTGCACCGGGGATTTTCAGCGAATTGCAGCAGTTACTGGTTTTGGATTTGTCTAACAATGAGCTGACGTCCGAATGGGTAAACCCTGCAACGTTCAAAGGCCTCTCGCGGCTTATATTGCTCGATCTAGCTAACAACAAAATATCAAAACTAGAACCGTCCATATTCCGAGATATGTTCAACCTGCAGATTCTTCGGCTGCAGGATAATTTTATTGAAACTTTACTCGAAGGTACATTCTCCGAGCTAGCTTCCCTCCACACGCTGGTCATCTCCAACAACCGGCTTTCCAACATCGAGTACTTCAGCTTTCATGGCTTGACTCGACTCTCACTACTATCACTTGATTACAATCGAATCTCGCGCATCGATCGAGCCGCGTTCAAAAATCTGTCCACCTTGCAGGACCTGCACCTGAATGGAAACAAGCTGTTGCAAGTACCGGACGCCCTGTACGATGTTCCACTGCTGCGTACGTTAGATTTAGGTGAAAACCATATCAGCAACATCGGAAATGCCAGCTTCAAAGACATGGTTCATATGTATGGCCTGCGACTCACCGAGAACAATATTGAAGTGATCCGGAAGGGGACGTTCGATGCGATGAAGTCACTGCACATCTTGAACCTTTCGAAGAACCGACTGAAACGTGTGGATCAGGCTTGCTTTGACAATAATACTAACCTGCAGGCGATTCGATTGGACGGAAATTATTTGACTGATATCACGGGACTTTTTACTAAGCTACCGAATCTAGTGTGGCTCAATATCTCCGACAATCATCTAGAGTTGTTCGACTATGCGCTCATTCCTACCGGCTTACAGTGGTTGGATATTCACGCGAACAAAATTGCTGAATTGGGTAACTATTTTGAAATTGAGAGTCAACTGGCGCTTAGCACAATCGATGCTAGCTCGAATCAGCTGACCGAAATCACCGGCAGTGCTATTCCGAATAGTGTGGAGCTGTTGTATCTGAACGATAATCTGATATCGAAGGTGCAGTCCTATACGTTCTTCAAGAAACCCAATCTAACACGGGTGGATTTGTTTGGTAATAAAATCACGACCTTGGACCCGAATGCACTGAGAATCAGCGCCGTTCCGGATGACAAAGCCCTGCCGGAATTTTACATCGGAGGAAATCCATACCAGTGCGATTGTAATTTGAACTGGCTGCAGAAAAATAACGTCGATTCACGGACCCAACCGAAGCTGATGGATTTGGATAGTATCTATTGTAAGCTGCTGTATAACCGGGGGAGGACGTACGTTCCGCTGGTGGAGGCCCTGCCCAATCAGTTTCTGTGCAAGTACGAGACGCATTGCTTTGCGCTGTGCCATTGTTGTGATTTTTACGCTTGTGATTGTAAGATGGAATGTCCGGCCCGCTGTACGTGCTATCACGACCAAAGCTGGACTTCGAATGTGGTGGACTGTTCTCGGGCTGGCTACGACGAAAAGCTACCGGATCAAATTCCGATGGATTCGACGCAGATTTACCTGGATGGCAATAACTTCCGCTCGCTGAGCAGTCATGCATTTCTAGGGCGAAAGAAACTGAAGATTTTGTTTTTGAATAACAGTAATGTGGAGGTTATTAGCAATAGGACGTTCTATGGATTGAAAGAGTTGGAAATTTTACAATTAGATCATAATCAAATATCGGAATTGAATGGGTTCGAGTTTGTTGGGCTGGATCGGTTGAAGGAATTGCTGCTGCAGTATAACCGAATAACGTCGATCGCCAATCACAGCTTCGATCATCTGCATAATTTGAAGATTCTACGCTTGGACCATAATCGAATCGTTGAGTTCAACATGTGGCATCTGCCAAAGCAACTGACTGATTTGCGGTTGGCGGCGAATCCGTGGTCCTGCGATTGTGAGTACGTGGAAAAGATGCGCGAGTATCTGAAAATGTTCGATTTCGTCAAAGATAAGCTGAAAATAAAATGTACGGTAACGATCCTGCCGGGCAATGAGACAGCTCCGGCGATCGGTGGACCGGCAGTGAACGGATCGTCGCTGCCTGCGACAGTCACCGGTCAGCAGCCTGTCGCTGTGGTTTCGAGGGGAGCAATCCCGTTGGAATTGGCCGGCGGGGAGTCTCCGGCCGGTGGTTTCTTGATTTATTTGGACAACAGTACAACACTGTGCAGCGGTGCAGTGCCTCTCGATAACATCATCAACGGAAACTTGACATCGCGCAAGACGGTATTATCGCCACCGCCGATCGAAGGTTACATCCCGCTGCTGGTGGCTGCCCTTTGTGGATTCTCGGCGATCATCATACTGACGCTGATTGTGTTTGTCTTTCGGCAGGAAATGCGTGTTTGGTTTCATTCACGCTTCGGCGTCCGACTGTTCTACCGAAACACTGACATGGACAAGAACGAGCGGGACAAGCTGTTTGATGCGTTCGTGTCGTACAGCTCCAAAGATGAGGCTTTCGTGGCCGAAGAGTTGGCTCCGATGCTGGAAAATGGTGATCCTTCCTACAAATTGTGTCTCCATTATCGGGACTTTCCCGTAGGAGCGTACATCGCCGATACGATCGTTCAGGCAGTGGAATCATCTCGCAGGACCATCATGGTGCTGTCGGAAAACTTCATCAAATCCGAGTGGTGCCGATTCGAGTTCAAATCCGCTCACCACCAGGTGTTGCGCGATCGACGGAGAAGACTGATTGTGATCCTGCTGGGAGAAGTGCCGCAGAAAGATCTGGATCCCGATATCCGGCTGTACTTGAAAACGAACACCTATCTGCAGTGGGGTGATAAGCTGTTCTGGGAGAAGCTCCGGTTTGCCCTGCCGGATGTTCCCAACAATCAGCGAATGCGGCAGCAACCTCCGATAAGCATGACCCATTCGAACATTCGCAATAACTATCAGCTTAGTCGAACACCAAATAATAGAAATAACACCAACAACCAGCTGATAATGCTCCAACAGCAGCAGCAACAACCGCAACCCGATCCGAGGGCTGCGCTGAGGCAGCAGGAACATTCACCCCTGCACCAGCAACCACTTCCGCTGCCAGGACTGGCGCAGCAACCGCAGCCACCGCAATTACTGCAGCATCAGCGGCAACAGGAGCCACCTCGGGGAGGAAGCAGCGCCTCACCACGAACTGTGGGGATCCACATATGACCCCAGCAGTCCTCAGTGTGATAAAAAAAGTAGAACTCTGTGTTTGTGTGTGTATGTACATAGCAAAGCGACGAACTGATTAGCAAAATTTAGAAATTTTCCGGATCGTAAAACAAATGTGATATTTAATGAATAAGTCAGTAAATTATAATGCCGTACTGCGAACGCCAACCCCTTCACGTATGTAAAAAGTGACACCCTATTTAGCTACTTAGATCGCTCCCGCAAGAAAAACTAGGTGCAATTGTTTTCTCTCTGTGGAAGTTTCTCAAGCTCGAACTGACTGACATTTCCCAAGTGGACCACATCGTCGTCGTCCCAGTAGCATGTCAGTGTGTTTGTGTGTGCGTGTTCCTCCTTGTGCTGTGAATAATAATCATATTAGTGATAGTGTTTCGACTCCCCACCTCGTCAACCATGACAGTGTGGTAGCAAAAAAAAAGTATGCGGTAGCAATAAAAAAATTTAATGAAGTTCCAGTTACACACTGTACCGAATGAAGCAGAAGAACCAGCATGGAAGTAACATGTGTTAACACACAAAAGAAAAATCCCTCTGGAATGACAAACACAAATCAAATGCAAATACAAGTGCTCTTTACTGCGACTCGATCGCCGCGCCGCGCCGTAACCTGGTAAAAGAAGCGTTAAAGTGCAACCGCAAAAAAAAAACAACCAGTGTTGAAAAATAGTGCAGTTAGTCGCGTCTCGAGCGTTCCTGTTTTTTTTCCCATCTTGGAGAAATAATTGTTACATCGATCGGCAGAAGAAGAGGCCCCTTTTCCAGCTTGGCCTGTAATAATGACAGTGTGTCTCCTCGGTGCCGTGTCGCGCTTAGTTCTCCACCAAAGTGGATAAAAATAAATGAAAAATGTTGTCCGTTCGGGTTGTCGAGAGTGGACGACAGCGGAAAAGATCATTGAAGAAAGAGAGAGAGCGAGAGGAAGAAAAAAAAACCGAAGCAGTGAACAGTGTAACTAGTATTCGATGCAAACGACGAAGGGGAAAAGAAAAAGAAGCCGATAAAAAAGAAAGAAACCCCCGGTCGCAATTTAATAATGATAGTGACATTCCCCGGAGTCGTTACGGTCTCGATACGCGCCGCGTCCGCTACCTAGGATTTGCACGCGTTCAGCCCCCCATGCCGTCATCGGCTTTCAAGTGCAGCTTTATTACACGATCATCAGCATAATCAACGTTTATTATACAATATGTGTATACGCGTAAGATCGACCTGTGCTGTGGTCTCTACAGAAGCAGCAGCAGCAGCAACAACAACAACAACAACAGCCAGCGACAGTGTGTGACCACGAACGGTCAACAATTACCGCGACCACTGTCAGCACCACCACCACCACCATCATCGAATCGGTGTCCTGCTCTGCCCCAGAATCAACCAGCGACATCCCGGGAATGTTATACAACAGCACCGTGCAATGCAGTCAGACTCGTCAAGAATCGCCAGAGTCGGCCAGGTTCTGTATGCACCGCACCATCGCATCGTCGTAATCGAGTTCTTACCTGTCCGGTCCGAGAGTCCAGCTTGTTCGGAGCAAGGTTTCTTCTCGTAACTCTTTTTTTTTGCGTTAGTTTTTTGTGCACTTATTACTGTTATTATTTATATATGTGAGACCATTCTTGGTCGGTAGAGGGCACGGCCCGGTAGGATCGAGAAACAGATACTGTTTTTAAAGGTTTGTTATGAGGAAAATATGTACGAAAGGTATCACGGAAACAACACGCTGTGGCTAGAGGGAAATCTTTTGCGGTTCATCCGACTCGACCAAGAAACGGGGAAAGCTATTTAGGAGACAATATTAAAATTATCATCTTTCGTCTGGTTGCACCACCGCACATTCACAGCGAGTCTGGTAGTTTTTTTTTTTTTTTTGCTGCCCTCCACTCATGCTCTGATTGAGCTGCTTCCCGTTAGGTGCACACGGTGTAAGTGCACGATCGGCTGGCAGGGAGCCATCTGTGGCCTTTTTTGGCTCTCTATACACCATTCCATGGAAATTGCACTTGCGCGTTATCAGACTTGGCCGTGATTCACCTTTTGGCAGCTTGGTTAGCTCGGCTGCGAGGAAAACCTTGTCATTATGCAATTTGGGATATTATCGTTGCATAGTTATGCGAATTTTTGTTATTGGAAATGCTAATATCAATTTTGAACGTGTTCAACTTGTGAAAGTTTCACCAACGTATGGCCGAAAATGTAAAGCAGTAATAATTTTATCCCCAATTTACTTATTCAACTGAGGCACAGTATATTGGAACGAAAGACATCAGTTTGTGGCTACGAACCCGGTCGGTTCAAGTTGAGTTTCAATCTTGGACTTATGCAAATCATTACTAGAATATTGCTAGACTAGAATTTTCGAGGTATTTTAAACTTCAACTACACAGTTTCTACGTATTATAAAATATAAGCTTATATATAATTTTGTTGAATATTAATCTGATGTTCAGTATAAATGCCCTCAAGGAATGTTTCACCAAAAGAAGAAATTTCAATTACCCAAAGGGATTCAGACGCTACTGGAAAAGTCCAAAATTTTCGTTTGTGCACATTTGTGATTGATTTTAGAGAACATGGGGTTTGATTGTGATTTATTTTGAAACTCACCATTTTGGAATTTTTTTTTTATTGCAAAAACATTCTGTTTGATTTGCTTTTATTTTGCATTGTAAATACAAGAAGAAATATAAATAATGAAAAAATTTTGGATCGATCCCGAGAAACTAATTATTTCGTTCTAAATACATTAAAATTAGGGATGTTACGGATATCCGCATCCGCAAATGCGGAAAATCCGCATGAAAATTGACAACCTCATTCGCATCCGCATCATACCATGCAGATATTGAAAAAAATTACTTCATAGAATTTTGTAGTTTTTTTCCTTGGTGTATTTACTGCTAGCTTGAATAACTTTTGCACTGGGGAGGGACATGGTCATGTGAAATAAGCAAAATAAAACACAAGGGATGCATCCGCGAATGCGGAACATCCGCATGAAAATTGACATCCGCATCTACATCTGCATCCGTAATCACATATCCGCATCCGCTTTCGTAACAACCCTGATAAAAATACATCTTAAACAGATGGAGTGGAGTGTTTAAGCTTCAGAATATTCCGAAATAGGGTCCATTATTCATCTCAACAGCTAGCTGCACCGACGTCATACTTTTATTTATCTATTTAAATGGACTTTTGTTTTCTATAGATTACTACTAAAAATCTTTTTTTGCTATTTAACTTTTTATAGTGATTTTCTACAATTTTTGAACGTTCTACATAATTGTTTGCTACAACGAAACAAACAATATCTCCGAAGAAAGTTTATTGTTATCTCACATATATTTTTGGTTGCTGACGATTTTTACCAGAATAATGCGCTAATTTACAATAATTACTCTTAACTCGTAAAATAATGATTTTAAAGTCGTAGTGTCATGAGTAAAATTGTTCTATTAATTATTCTCCATTTTGTACAAGTTAGTATTTTGTGATTAATCTACCTAAAAGTGAGAAATGAGTTTAGTTTTTCTCATTTTTGCATATAAAAATTCGCTTTGCTGAGCATAGTTTTAGCACATTCTAAAAGAAACAACTTTGTCGAAGATACTCTATATGTATCTGCTAATTTGAATGAACTATTGTGAAGTTTTCTTAAGAATTCCCATTGAAAACTTTTTTTTTAACATAACTTTTTGAAGTGATTTTCTAAAATTATTCAATGTTCTACAATGTTGTTAACTATCATAAAATACACAAGTTCACCGGAGAAAGTTTATTTTTATCTTTCAAGTTTATTAATTTTTTTTTTCTTCATCTATAGTTTATTTGACACGGCACAAATACAATTCAATGTTTAACGGCGCCAATTATATCTGGTAGCTTACTTTCTAAAGTATCTTAATAACTAAAAGCAAATTTTTTATCCTCGCTGCCGACTACGAGCTGAAACTAAATCTAACTTAAAGCTAGAATATTTTGCATTAAAAGCACAGGTTTGCTGTTTGATGGTTTTCATTGCCATAGGTAAGCAGCATATTAAATTTGTTCCTCTGCTGGGCCAAGATATTACGGACTGGCATATTAAGTTATTTCCATCGGGCCTTGAGAGTATCGTGCGGGTCTGATTGCTGTTTCCGGATCCGGGGTCTTAAGGTGTTCTTGTCGTTTGGTTGGATGTAGGCGGAAGGGGATAGGACTAAACTGGGGCGTGGATGGATTTCAGGAAAACGTATATAAGGGACATGTAGGATAGGTCACAGCTCGCCAAGACATCACGAACAGAAACAGCCGGCTGCCTACTTTCGGCCTGCAGGGAAGCTATTAATTTAGACCTGGCGTCACGGTGTACAGGGCATGACCAAACAACGTGCTCTATGTCGTGATAACCTTCACCACAGGCACAGATACCACTTTCCCCGAGCCCAACACGACGGAGATGCGCGTCAAATCTATAGTGATTGGACATAAGCCGGGACATCACGCAAATGAAATCCCGACCTACATCCAACCCCTTGAACCACGGGTTTGTCGACACCTTGGGGATTATGGAATGTAACCACCTTCCCAGTTCCCCCTTGGTCCAAGAATTTTGCCAACTGATGATCGTATTCTGACGTACAAATGCGAAAAACTCATTAAAAGCAATTTGTCTTTCATAAATATCACCGTTTGTTGCACCCACCTTAGCCAAAGAGTCCGCTTTCTCATTGCCCGGTATCGAGCAGTGAGAAGGGACCCACGCTAAGGTAATCTGAAACGATTTTTCGGATAAAGCACTCAGATGTTCCTGTATTTTCCCCAGGAAATACGGAGAGTGCTTAACATCTTTCATCGATCGGAGAGCCTAAATGGAACTGAGACTGTCCGTAAAGATGAAATAATGGTCCGTGGGCATTTTTGAAGTAGAATACTTCTTTCAGGAAGTTCGGCTACATAGGGATGTGAAATGAAAATCTAAAACCGAAGAAAGTGAAAAATATGTCCAATTTCAAATGCTAATAAATCGGTTAGTATTCGATGGATTTTCTTCGTTCTTGCAGCAATAGATTCGAAAATCTTCTAAGATTCATCCCAAAATAAGATAATTGTAATTCAATTATTCACACTATTGTACTATTGAAAATAGTCAAGCCTTGTTAAAACGAAAAATTCGCCCTCTGATTGGTAGTTATATGATTGCTTCCCAAGCACGGTCGACAGAATCATATACCTTGCAATTGAAAACATGCTAATTGGCCTATATAAGAGCCTCAGTTTCAGCCGAAGCCGCTCATAATAGTTCTAGACAGCGACAACAGCAGTCGTCCTTCCTTAGCAGCAGCACTAGCTCTGTGGTTGGTCACCACGTCTCAGGAGCAGCGCGGTTTTTCTCAGCGTGTGTCGCAGCGTGTGTGCGACAGGAGGCAATAATTTGTTTGTAGACTGTCACTTTGTTTGTTCTTGGAAGGCGGTGCTAGATGTTGGGATGGACGTACGGTCTTATAATAGCAGCAGGTTAACGGATTGTGACAGTAGCAACAAGGGGTTGCGCCGGTATCAGCTGGCTTTTCGAGTTTGCTTTCGGCTTAAACAAATCACTGCCTGTTGGTAACTTATCTCAGCTGCAAAGCGAAATTTGTATGCGTGTGTTCAGAGCACCTTATTCCCCCACAGGGCAGCGCAAAGGCTGCGATCAGCACTTTATCCAATTTTAAACAGCAAACTGCTAGGCAAGCAAACAAGTAATCGAAGATTGACCATTTCTTCGAAAATCTAAAGCGTTCGAGAGGTCATATTCCGTACTCCAGTACGGTATAAAATGTTCAAATTGTCTCTTACTCTAAGTAGTGCAATATTACTTTGAACTGCTGTACATATTGTTCTCGTACAATAGACTTCAAGCATTCATGTAATGAAGAGTTTCCCGGTCATGTTTTATACACGACCACCTACTTTTTTGCACTTAACTTTTGTTAGTTTCACTTTACAAGAAAACGTTGTTCCAAGAATCTGTTGAAGAATATAAAACACTTGTTTTTGTCGAGGACCACACATCTGCTTGCAAATTTTAGCCTTTTCGATTAGTTTAAGAACGTATACGGTTAAACGGCATGATGGCTTCATACTTTGTTTCAAAATCTTAGCTCAAGTACTACAAACTGTTATAAAATCCATTTGTCCCTAATCATAAATATTACGGACAGTAGGACGAGCATGAGTTATAATAGTTTTTCATATATTGATTCACGGTTTCATGCAGATTTCCATGAATTATTTGTTTTGATTTAATTTTTAAAGCATGAAATACTTTAAAAGTTTTCGATATTTGTGTGACTACTGCAACTTATGCAAAATGTAAAATGTACTGTAATGTGGGTGGATTGGTACAAATGAAATGAATCCTTTGATAGATTGTAGTAAAACTGAGGAAAAGTACTGACATCATGCGTTCACTTACCTCTTTTCACCCAGTATGTTCTTCGAGTTATCGAACAAAAGCGAAAATCTGCTATAACTTTGGAAGAAAAAACCCTGGATATGTGTGGTTTTCGGGGTTGTTATTCTCCTCAATATGTGGAAAAAACAAAATATTCACCTCTCACCTCCTGCCCAGCATGTGCGCCTTGTGAAGCCATTTTTTGCACAAAATTCTTTATTCTGCTTTGTGCTGTGTTTCTACCGCTCGCAGAAAAATTATTACTCTTGTTGCTTACGCCACAGCTGAGCAAAAGAAGAGTGGTGAATCACTCTGATGAGAAGCACTCCGCGGTATGCACTGTTTAGTTAAATTTAATAGCATTCGAAGATTAAACATACGTGATGGACGGCTGAATTGTTTTTTTTTTTTCGGTTTCGAGATACAAGTTTAGTACAAAAACGTAAGTTTTATGTAACTTCAATATAAAATACTGTATAACTCTGTATCCATTTTTTTGAATTGTTTTTGTTATAGAAAAGCTTTTAATAACTTTTGGCTCTTTGAGAATATGCGGGTCATTCATGGGTGTTCAAAAGGTGTTACGGAATTAAGTTTTCCTGTTTGTCCTTTGGGACCACAGTGCAATACACTAACGATTTCATGAAGCCCCACAGAATCTTGGTGGCCAATTTACTGAGCCGAAATGAGAGCTGAATCGCTCACCAAAGTAATTCCTCAAAACGCCCGATGTTTCGTACGTGTGTTGTGTGGCGCCTTCTTGTTGAAACCATATGTCAACCAAGTTTAGATCTTCCAATTTGGGCAGCAAAAAGTCACGGATAAAACTATAAAACCCGTACAATTCCCATAAACCATACCAAAATACTGTTTTTCCGATGGTTCGATGTCCAACAAAGCAAATTTGGAGCGAAATTTGGTAATAAGACCTTTGATTGTGACTTCACTAGGTCGATTATGCGATGGCTGTAACAGGTGAAACACATTTTTCACTGTGCATGAATTTTGATAACACTGGTCGACAAAAGCGAAAAAACTGCTGCCCTAAAGCTCGAAAGAACTGCCCTAGAAGGATTAGAGCTAATTAACCATTGCCCCTAGCCAGTAAAGAAAGCAGTGCAGAAAACCTTCACTGTCGTGAAAGGATTTCCAGTTGAAATTGAAATCTTTGAATTTCAACCTTCAACGAACGAGCTGAGAATGAAAGAGACTTTCAGCACCAATCAGTTGACAATAATAGCAGCAGTGATTTCGCACACGCTGTGTTGCTTTAGCGAAGTTTATGTGGTTGAGAATGTAGATATAGTTCATCGACTTCATGCAATGAATGACTCAAATCAAATAATTTCGATATTGAATCAGACATCTCATTTCTTTCAATGATCGGACTCTCATTGAAAGTTGACGCCGTTGACGCTGAAGGTCGTTGCAACTTGAGACAGTAAGAATGCGGTTATTGTCACCTTCGTTTGCAGAGTCGAAAATTTGCAGCACTGAGAAATTCGTCAACTTGCGTGAGAGTATCGCATAGTAGTAGCTAGCCGGGCTCGTCGCTCCAACGTTATGTTTACGAGAAGACTCATTTAAGTCTCTGAAAAAATGTTGGCTGGAGGCACCAAAATCACAGAAATGGCTAAAAACTCATAATCTTTAATGTTTTTCTAGTTTGTGCTTTAGAGCAACATTTTCGTTGACCAGTGTAATTTTCTGCAATTTGTAGTTGTTGTTTTTTCTGTAAATCTTACCATGGTAAAATAGCATAATTAACCAAACAATATTGAATTTGACAGATAACGCTTGGACGCCATCACATACCAGTGCTGCCAACTTGATAAAAAGTTCGTAAAATCATCTTTTACTTATATTCAATCTAAAAACCGTGATGCAACTCATGATGGATTGGAACAAGAAATCTGATCTTTATACAACGTGAGTTTCATAATTGTTATAATCAAGAAAAAAAAAAATGACAGCTGAAATTTTTACTGTTAGTTTTACACTACAATGCACAATGGTCCAGAAACCAAATTGAGGGGGAAATTTGGGTCTAGAGCTCTATAGCAACATTTTAGAGAAAAACTTTTTTCTACAAAGTTGTTAAATATGATAAAGCGCTCATTGAAAAATTATCAAAAATTAAGGTGACCAACATTTTCGATGCAATCAAGTATCTAACTTTTTTATCTTTGTAGATAGAAGAAAAATTTGTTCTACAATGTTATAGTTCCATTTATTTTAAGTAACTTTGTAAAATAAAGTTTTTCTCTATCTTTGAAAACAACCGATTTATATTGAAAAAACATATTTTACGCTTTAACTATTTTATTTCAAGTTTCATCTCAAAACTGTCTTTGTACGACTTTTAGAGCTTTTTAAGAGAAACAATTTGCAATGCTGACATCGTAAATATCTCAATTTTACTCAAAGTTATTAATATTTTGACGTGGGACACGTCTTTGTTTACTATACTGGGATGCATTCTGTAAAATTGGAAATGAAACGGGCAAATGTTGCGTCAGATTTCAAACGATAATAACAGTATAACCACATGATGGATAATAATAACCAATAAGTTGTTGGATAGATAAAATGTATAACAATTTTGTAATATGCTAATTATCACTCTAATTTCATTGATAAGCGGTAAAATTGATGAAAAATTTCAATAACAAATTTACGTCAATAGTGAACCAATTACATGCGAGCATTCCTAGCACAGACAACGTGAATGGACACCATCCGTTCCCTCTGATATTCCCTGTATCAATTTCGAAATAAAAATTGACAGAGTCTCCCCGTCCCAATAGGTCAATTTATTTTTGCTTCCATGAGCTTAGACTAATATGATGTCTCGAAGGTAAAAGTTTTCCTAAAAGTTTGAAACAATACACATCCTTGAACCATTTCTAAACCTGCGTGTTAGGTTCTGAAGAACCTAATAAAAACTGATGTCTTGAAAGAAAACATGCCGGTAAAAGCAACAGTACCAGTGGAGTAAAGAACCGCAGGTCCCTCGTCGTCTATGATTGCAGTGGTACTCTTCTATTCGTACATTTCAGCGGTACACTTCTATTCGTACTGCAGCGGTACTATTCGAATTGCAGTGGTACACTTTTGTTAGTACATTTCTATTTGTATGCAATTGAGGAAAAACTGCAATGCTGCTGTTGATGGTGATTGAAAGTTTATCTCATAAATATGATTGCCATAAATTACTCAACAAGAACTGTAAATTTTTGCAACGGATATATTTTTAATTTTATCTTTGATATTCACTAAATAATCTTGACCGGATAGTATCGAAAGAGTAAATTCCTAAATATATACATTTATAGAAGAGTAAGAGCCTGCGAATGCTTGTGATTTTTTTTGTTTATTTAGTGAGATTTGTACAGAATCTCTTTTACATTTCAAAATTGTTAGATGATATATGATTATTCTAAGCTTTACCATAATAAACGTATATTTCCTGTCTCCGTAGTACAGCGAATGTAATTGTAGGCAAATAAAAAAAATTGTCAAGCAAAAAAAAAATGTAATTGTGGATTGCTACGATTTTTTGCTGGAACTTGTTAATAATTTTGTTTAAAATATTTTCTTCTGTTTGCTAATTGATGAATCTTTGTAAGGGCTTCCATATTATTTTGAAAGTAAGATCCATACTATAGATTTGATTTAATTACAGTTAAATAAGACAAAACCATTCATTATGATAACGTAATTATTATTGGATTTGGTTTTTGAGGATATAGAGTTAATTCTGACTTTGACGCATTACGAGAAGTTCTTTGTGCTTCTTCAACAAGCACGATATGCTTGTGCCTTGTCAAATACATATTTTTTGCACAAAAAAAATACTACAGGCATAATATCGCCAAATGTAAATGATATTCTTTTGAGTGTTGTTGAATATATTCCAAAAATTTATTTGCAGGGAGGCTGAAAATAAAAATACGTACAGTCGCTGAGCAAACACATTGATTCTGTCTGCAGACTCTGTATATTTTGTAACAAAAAATCCCCTATTTACAGTGTTTAGTCCCACGTCACCATTTCATACAACCCTAGGGCTGTATACCTTGTAGTATTTTATCAGAAAATATGCGTTTTTCATTTGTATGTCATTTATTTTGGGGCAAACATAAAAAATATCTCTTGGTCTCATTTTGAAGGGCATACTTGACTCTATAAATGGAGGAACTTTTAGAGATATGTTATTTTAAATTTCAGTAAATTCAAGTTAAAAACAAGACGAAAATTCCATTGATTTTATACATTATGCATATAAAAGCACCCAGATTTATTTTTTGGTATTTTTTCTTATAACTATACGTAATTACCTTCAATTTGACCCAAAAAGATCGAAAATCGATCAACTGGTTCAAAAGCTATGAATTTTTTTAAAATAAAATACATCGAACACAGTCGTTTTTTATGGTCACCCTATTTCGAAGTTGGTCACGCAAAGTGCTTCAATTGTGCTCAAAATCGCAGGGATGCATCTATGTTGAAAATAATCAAACCCGTATTGTTTCGTTGGGTTGTTAAGGGGACCAGCCCCGAAATAGGGTGACCATAAAAAACGGCTATATTCGATGCATTTTATTTAAAAAAAAGGATAACTTTTAAACCAGTTGATCGATTTTCGGTCTTTTTGGGTCAAATTAAAGGTAATTACGTCTTGTTATAAGAAAAAATACCAAAAAATAAATCTGGGTGCTTTTATATGCAGATTGTATAAAATTGTTGAAATTTACGTCTTGTTTTTAAATTGAATTTACTCAAATTTAAAAAATAACATATCTCTAAAAGTTCCTCTATTTATAGAGTCAAATATACCCTTCAAAATGAGACCAAGAGATGTTTTTTATGTTTGCCCCAAAATTAATGACATACAAATGAAAAATGCATATTTTTTGATGAAAAACATTAATAACTTTGAGTAAAATTGAAATATTTACGATGTCTGCATTGCAAATTGTTTCTTTTAAAAAGCTCTAGAAATCGTTCAAAGACAGTTTTGAGATGAAACTTGAAATAAAAAAGTTAGAGCGTAAAAAATGTTTTTTCAATATAAATCGGTTGTTTTTAAAGATAGAGAAAAACTTTATTTTACAAAGTTACTTAAAATCAATGGAGCTATAACATTGTAGAACAAATTTTTCTTCTATCTACAAAGATAAAAAAGTTAGATACCTGATTGCATCGAAAATGTTGGTCATCCTTATTTTAGATAATTTTTCAATGAGCGCTTCATCATATTAAACAACTTTGTAGAAAAAAGTTTTTCTCTAAAATGTTGCTATAGAGCTCTAGACCCAAATTTCCCCCTAAATTCGATTTTTGGACCATTGTGCAATGGACTCAAATGTGAAAAGAGATGCTTTCAGATTATTGATAAATTGTAAACAATGTCAGCTATTGGCTACTAGAAAATATTATTAGTTGCAGCTTATTTTTCGACTCCTCCGTGTACGCCGACCCTACCACTATTCTCCATAGCATTTCTATAAGGTTCAGATCTGTTATCTGTGTGTGTTATCTTGGAACCACTTTTTGATGGTCTTGGAGGTGTGCTTCGGATCGTTATCCGTGTATGAACTGTCATTTCAGGGACTTCTCCCACTCGGCGTGTGGCAACAAAGCATCCCTTAGGATTTGAATGTATATAATGTTCCTTTCTCCATGCTTAAATGTGTTCGTGGTATACAGTGATATGTAAGTGCAGCCTATTGAGCGATGGACCCAAGTTTTTTCATCCGAGCCGATTAGGTTTACCTTCGTTTCATCCCACCACAATATTAGATTGCCACTGTTTCTCCATATCCGGGGGCTCTTACCGCCTATCCCCTGCTCCACCAGCCGCCGTTGAACTGTCCGAGAACTCGTTTTCGAGGCCTCAAAAAAATCTTTCTTGGAGACTCGTCGAATATCACGTTGCGCAACAAAATGCAAAAAATGCACAAGCCCTTGAACTGAAAGATTATATTTTTCTATTTTTTTTTCGAGACGAGAAATATTTACGAAAATTTTGATTGAAAGCGAAGATTAACGGCGTCACTATCAGTTAACGATTGTCATATAGGGAATTGTGGAATCAGATGACATGCGACGTAGGAAGGAAGCGCGGGGAAAGAGTGTCAAAATTGTGTGACGTCACATGAAACATCGTTAGAAATGAAACAATTGATTAGGAAAATTGAATAGTTGAGAACTAAAATTTGCGACACTCTCTCCGTCAATTCAAACAGTCATCAGTCTAATGTGAAATGATTCAACGGACACCAGACGAGAACAATCAAGCCCAATAGAGAAAATGTGCATTGTAATTCGATGACGAAAGGAAATTATTGAAAATAAATCTGTTCAAATTGAAATGACAGCATGGAATATTCATTTTCATTCTCATGCTTCGAAATGTGGAGTTCTGAACCTGTTGATTTTATGTTGAAATTGGTTTAGACTGATGTATTTTGATGTAAACTATCTACTATTCAATTTTTAATTCATCTCAATAACGTAATCAAATTGGCTTATTGTTAATTTCGTTATTCCATAGTTTTTTTTTTTTTTCAAACTGCCTGTGACCGAATATGAAATTTTTTTCAAATTTCTCATAATTTTAAACAGATTGTAGCTTTAACAAGCAAATTGAGTATGTTAAGATACACTAAAAATGGGCGAAATTTCGGTCAAAGATCAAACAAGAAGAACAAATCACATGAAGAAATAAGAGCCGGATGAAATATTACATTAGCGCCAGGCTACCGGATATCGATATTACGGTTAGAAAACCATCTCTCCTGGCTAATTAGGAGTTTAGTTTCTTGTTAATTATGTTCAAGTCTCCGTCGTCATTTCTATTCTCAAACAGAACGTGAACAAAAGTTTGACTGAGTAACACAAATTATATACAACAAGCCACAACACAGTCACTCCATTGGCTAACTAAGTTTCTTTGTTGACGTCGCCTCTAGGCACTCTCAACAACCGACAGTAGTTAAAAACCAAAACATCAAACATTTCAAAAGTATACCAAACCCAAACTTTCCTCAACCACTGAAAAAACCGTTCACCGGGGACAAACCTCCGTCATTTCCGAAGCCGGTATCAAACCCTTCCTCGCAGCCCCACGATCTGGAATCCACCCAACCCAGCAGGATCCCGCGCGAAAAAGTCAATTTAATATGTAACAATTCTCATTTTGCATCTTTTTACGGTGTTTTACCTCTCCTCATTATGCTTCGTGCGATCTTTCGGTCGCTGTTTCTTCTGATGTGCACACCATACTAACACCAGCTCGCACAGCGAGCAACAAAATCAAGCTGAATCACTACATGGAGAAGAGAAAAAAAACCCGTCACTCCAGCCAGACAAAGTGGAGTTCCGCGACCGAAAGCAACTTCTTAGGATTTGTATGTGTACGTGTGAGTGTGGTGTAAACATTTTTATGTCTTCTCGCAACAACAACAAGCGGCGCGGTCACCGCACGGCGATCGCAGAGCGCTTGCTGTATGTGAAAGACCCGTGCCAGAATCGCATGCCAAGTCTCGCAACTAACAAGCGACGAACCTCGTTAAAGTTTTGAAGTGAGAAACAAAAAAAATTATCTCATTGGTCGAGTTTCGACAATTTATGAGGGTAATAAAATTTTACCATTTTCGGTTGTTTCCGTGCGGTTGAGTTGTCTCTAAAATGACTTTTTCGTGTGATAGACTGTCACGCTGAAAGTGAGACCTGTACTGTTTGCAAAAGAGGAAAAAATTAAAACTACACAAGCACAATGGCGAGGCGCGTGCGAGCTTGATCTCGTTTCGTCATGGCCTGCGCTTTTACCGGCACTCTTTTCGGTCGGCTGCTGAATCCCCATCGGATGCGAGCAATTATCTGCGCCTTATCGTACGCTGTTCTCCTAGAGAACTTCCAGCAATTTTTCGGGCGCCCGGTGAAAGCGAACCAGCAAAACTCCCAACGGGGAAGCATGACTAAATATAATAACATACACATTCACGCCGTTCTGCAATGCAAAGTGGATGCTAATGCTTTTCGAATCACGATAGTAGATAATTCAGCCTGACTGGCTGGCTGGGTTCAGAGCTGGAAGGGAAGGTGTAAATCCGTGTTAATCGCTGCTTAGTCTTGATACTGAGAATTCACTGTGCATGGCGACTTACCGATTTGGGAATCTCGAACGCATGCGCTTATGATTTATTGATTACTTTAATTTTGCTCTTCCGCTGCCGCCGCCGTCAACGATTGCCGTCGCGCCGTCGAGAGAACGCTAACCTCTAGGCCTAGCCGTCGTGGTTCGATATCCGCGATCGTGTTGGGGCGTATCGCATTTCTTCAGGTTATTTCTTGACTTTCGGAGTTCGTTGCTTTTTTTGCGGTTGTTGCCGAGCCGGCGGCGGCGATACCGAGCCTTGCTGCTATAATTATCGCCTTAACGCTTGTCGAGTGACAGATTCGTCGTTTGTTGTTCGACGTTGACAGTGGCGGCAGCATCGGTTTCGGTGTACATTTCCGTGGCACCGCGGCGTGATGATGGAATCACGTAAATTTGATGTTATTAGCATGGGTTTTGTGATAGCGCGTTATCTGATACATGAGTCTACTCTACCAGTCCGGGCTCTAGGCTAGCCGATGGCAGTCGGATTAATGAGATGTGACATTCATAGCGACTTGAGTGATTAATGGATACCCAATATCAGTGGGTGGCTTTTCGGCTATTCTATAATATCATGTCATCATCATCAAGAGGTTGTTTTTAGAATTCAGTCAACGTATGTTTGATTTTCGACAGAGAAACGGTTGGAGTTTATCTGAGTCATCACAACCAAAAATTCAAGCATCCACTGTTAAGATGCAGCTACGGGTAAGACTTCAAGCTCAGTGTTTACTGCCCGAAATCTCTTGCCTTGCGTGACTTTTCCCCTTTCTCGAGCCCAGTGTGAAAGTGAAAGACAATGGCATGTTTCCACAGTGCGGGCCTACACCAAGCACCAAAACACTTGCCGTCAAAGGTTCGGAGGTACCCATTTCGGGCACCATTCGGTGGTATTGGGAAAGACCTGGGTCGAAGCAGGAAAACAAGCAATAAAGCAGCTGTCATTGCTGATGGCCTTTATTGCCTCATTTCCTAGCATGCAGTACGCAGCACCGGTCGATGTTAACCTCAAAACAGTGCAAACAATCCGACCTCTAGCCTTTGCAGAGAGCTAGTCGTTGTCGTGCGTTCGCTTCGACCGATAGTTTTTTCTTCCTCCTCAAGTGTTGTTGTTGCCATTTCACCACCGGCGACGCAAACCACAAAACCATCGGACTCTTCGCTTGAAAGATGCGCTCTACAGTTGCCATTGTGAAGACATCTGGTGACGCAAACCACACTAGTAGATAGAAGAAACAACAGGCAAACGTTCCTGGGTTTCGGTCACTTCCAAAAACGGAAGTGAACGCTAATGAGTTTCGACGATCGACGGTGCATTCGGCCGTCGGAACAATCATCCCAGCGGTGGCCACCACAAATTTCGTGCTCGAAAATTGAAGATAATTTGGTGGCTAGCGTCGCAACAACCATCATAATCGAAAGCACTTATCGGATAAGATATGGGCGATCCGTTTCGGTGCGTCATCTTGGCGGGGTGGTCCGAAAGGAAAGTGCGCTCGTAGTTTAGCGGCCCACTTTGAGGTGCGAATTGGATTGGCTACGTGTGTTTATTTTTCTCTCGATTAGGGATCATTTTATGACGCCCCGACGGGAAGTGAATTATCACACGGGAGATGCTAATGGAAGTGATGTAATCTTATGTTTGGCTTTGTCTCAAAGTTATTTTAGTTTTTTTTTTTCTAGCTGAAGATGAGGGCTCTGCGAGTGGGAAAAAAATGTTCACATGCAGACTTCACTGAATCGCTAATGAAGGACATTAGTTTAGGGAGATTCATGTTGTTTAAAGTGTAGATAGGGGAATAAAAATTGTCCCATTTCAAGCTCAACCCGCTGTAGTCTTCGATCGGTACCTCCTACCAGCATTCGTTAGCACAGTTTACCGTTGAATTCGCTAATTTAAACTAATTGGTAGCTGCAGTCAGTAAAATTGTGTAAATCTTGGAAACAAAGGATAGCACGCGCACCAAAGCGATTCATTTGCGTAAATTTGCATACAAAATAGGCTGCCCAGCGGAGTCTGGTTTCGGTTTTTGGCCGGTCACTGTTTAATGGCGTGTTTCAAAAAGATCATTTCCCGTACCGATTAGGATATGGAACATTTGTTATCATTAGTAACGGGCAAGATCAGGTTGCTGATGGAGCGCTTTTTAGATTATAATGTGTGTCATCATTAGCTGGTTAACTATTATTACGATTGTGAATATGAAAAGGGATTTTTCGCACGTGGATCGAAATGGCATACTAGGAAATAAGTGGAAAACATAATTGGCACCAATGATTTCCGCTTCCTAAAAAAGCTTTACTTTAGTTTCCATGACTTCGATGTAGGATGTAGGATACTGAAGTGAAATTGTTTGATTCCATGAGTTTTGCCTCATCAATCAACTGCGTGTCGGTGATAATTGGCATCCTCAGAGAAATGTGTTCAAGATTAATCATTTTTATGGAATTCCAGCACAAACTGGATGTTTAAAAACCTTTACTAATCTAATTTTCTTTTCTTTCAGTTTATTATCAAGATCCAATGAGGAAATGATGACACTCTGTGTTCACGTTTTCCAAATAGACAAATTCTCTAGGCTCTTATTTTCGCCTATCTTATTATATTGGCCTTTTTACGAAAATTTCGGAAACCACACGAACTTATTGAAAAACTTGGCTTCTAATTTCATCAAAGACTTTGTTTCTAGTTTCACTAGTTTGATCATGGTATGTCATGTATGAAAGATTCCGGTTCTTCTACCTTCCTAAAAAGTATAACTGGATAAGATCAACGATGAAATCAGCCGATGATTCCGCCTATATTTTTCACCAGAATCAACTATAAATAAAGAAAATATGTTGAATTGTATTCATGCATTCCATATCGAAATTTTTTTCTGGGTCCTCATTTAACCATTGCATTCCTATATTCGCCACTCGAGGCTCCTATATTAACCAATTCAAAAAAAATCAAACCACATGAACTGTTGTGAAACTGTGTGCTTCTAATTTTATCAAACATTATGAATCTGTGAAACTCGATTTATGTGTTTCTAATTTGGTATGTATCTGAGAAACAGAAACATAACAATAACCGATCAAAGTGCTAATCAAGATTTGAATTTTTATTCATGAAATTTCTCTATATTTGAGAAAAAGTATTAAAAACAAGTACCTACTACGAATTTTTTCAACTTTTTTGTTTTCAATGAGCAAAAAATTTAACGAATCGTTGATGAATGTTCTAGTGTATTGATTCCAAAAGCACGATTTCTACTCAAACTTTCCTTTAAGGCTTATTTATTGAATTTATTTTTAATAAATTTATTCAAACACCAATGTAAACTCTAAGTTCTACAAAATCATGGGGGTAGAAGTACCGGCTTTTGCTATGAGATGTTATGGACAGCGTCGTCAGAACTATTTCGCTAAAATCCGTAGATTCTACGGATTTCTACGGATTTCCCCTGATTTCCCCTCTTTTCTACGAATTTTTTCATATAAATGTTTTTCCGTAGAAGTGAACAAATCCGTAGATCTACGGATCAATCCGTAGATCTGGCAAGCCTGGTTATGGATGAAAGATATCGATTCTTCTACCTGCAAAAATATATAATTGAACAAGACTAATGGAATGGAAACCAGATCATTGCACTTATATTCCTTACAAAAATCTAATTTAAAAAAGGAAAAAATGTTATTTTAAATATACACAACTCGCCGTTTGAAAGATTGGAATCGCTTCAGCACCCCCCAAAAGTTTAGCTTCACCTAATAGGCAGATATCTCGTGACATCGACGACCTAGAAAGTTGTGGTCTTCAGCAGACTTATTAAGAAGGTCAAGAACTGCTGGGTGATGAACAGTTTAGTACAGATTTTCACCGTTACGTGGCGCTAGAGTACATGCAATTTTTCTTATTTTGACCCAAACTATTCTCACGATTCCGACTTCTACCAAAGTTGCGGTCTTAAGTAAATTTGTTCAGAAGGTAAATTGCTTTTGGTTGATAGACAGTTTAGTGCTGAATTCTGCCGCTATGTGGTTCCGATCTCGATCTCAACTATTTCGATATTCGATCTCAACTTATCTCGTAATTTCGACCTCTGAAATAGTTATGATTTTCAACATAGTTGTTAGAACGTCAAATATAATACCTTGGCCGCATCTAGAAATTACGTATCGCAAATAGTGAAGGAAGATTCCCTCGAGCAATACGATTCGTTACATAGGAAAGGGGGGAGGTAAGATTAACGTTATGTTCCAAAAAAATCCGGGAAGGTTATACTTTTACTCCAGAAAACGAGCATTTTTTTTGAGCGAATTCTCCTACTGCTTTAAATTTTATGAGGGGGTACGTGATAGCGTTACGTTTATTACATAGGTGGGGGTGCAAAAAATTGGGTTTTTTGCGTTACGTAGTTTATGGATTTCGTCTTAGTGTAATTCTAGTGAGCACGAGTTTCGTCGTGTTTTGACGTTAACTTTTCTCGTAATTACGACTTTCTACAATGCTACGATCTTTCTTAAAGTTGTTTAGAAGATCATTTAAAAGATTGGTACAGAATTTTCCCGCTGGATGGCACTAGTGAGCATGAATTTCATCTTATTTTATCCATCTCACGATTTCGAGCTCCAAGAAAGTTGCGATCTTCAGTAAAGTTGTTCAATAGGAAGGTGGACAGTTTAATGAAGATTTTTGCCGACATGTGGTGATAATGTGCGCGCTATTCATTGTATTTTCACCTCAACTTATCGCATGATACCGCTTTCTTGCAAAGTTGCGGGTTTTAGCAAACTTGGTGGGAGGACAAAGAAGTTAAGTGCGGAATATTGCCGATACGTGATACAAGTGTGCACGTAATTCTTCGTATTTTCACGTGAACTGAGACCGTGATTTTTACTTCCTAGAAAGTAGCGGTCTTCAGCCAGTGCCACAGCAAAGTTTTCTAGATTTCGTGTCTAACGCAACTATTTTCATACCGAGAAATTAAAATGTTTTGTGAGAGCTTGATTGTACTTCTACAGAAAAACCTGTGGTCAAACGAGCCCTACCCAATTGATTCGGGGACAAAATGCCTTAATTTCTTTTAAGACATTCTGCTACTTTCTAAGTAGTTGGATTCTCGAGTTGAATTTAGTTTATAACACTCTATCCTAAGCGCATACTGTGGCACTGGTAGTGGTCATATTCTCAACCACCAAAAGCCTTTGGCTTCCTGAACAACTTTCCTAAAGACTGCAGCTTCCTACGTGGTTGAATTCTCACCATAAGTTTAGTTCAAAACACTCAAAACTGCATGCACAGTAGCACCACGTACAAGTTGAATTCTATACCAACCTGTATACAAACTAACTAACTAACAAATTTTTAAGCGGTTGGATTCACGAGAAAAAAAATTTTTCAAACGATTCCAAACTTATGGTGGTTTATACATATCAGGTGCACTAATTGAAAACCGTCCTTTTTCAGATTCAAGGTGCGAAAAAATAGTTCCATTCTTATTTTCGAAAATATTGTCCATTGCTAAACGTATCTTTTCTCAAACTTTTTGGCGCCATATAAATTCAGCGTTTCCACATACCGCGACAGCGGATAATTCCGCGCAGCACATTTCTCCGCGCACAAAAAACTGTTTTTCAACAATAAATTTTACTAAAACATACCTAATTTCTGCACTATCATAGCAGGCTGTGCTATGCAAATGTTAAAGCACACAAATTAATTGTGTTTTCGTGAAATTTACTGTTGAAAAATAGTTTTCTAAAACGAGCACGCGAAAAAATGTGCTGCGTGGAAGAACCCGCAGTCACGGTACGTTTTAATTACGTTAGAAGTATGTGGTCAAGCGTTGTCGTGCTATAAAATCACTTTATCGTTTTTTTTTTCGTTCAACGCTTATTTCAAATGCATTTTTGTTCATCATCAGAAAGCTCCTGTAATAGTTTCACCCTAAATTCTGCCTCCTACAACCTTTGCATAACTCCGGAACGCTCCACACAGCTTCCAGAGCTGCAAAAACGCGAACTCCATTAATTTGATCCGAAAAAATTGATTTTAGAACCGCAGTGTCTTCAGTAAAAATATTCTATTAATTATTTTCCATATTGTATAAGTTGCTATTTTGTAATTAAACTACCTAAAAGTGAGAAACGAATTTCATTTTTCTCATTTTCGAATAAAAAAAATTCGCTTTGATCGGCAAAGTTGTAGCACACTTAATAAGAAACAACTTTGTTAAAATCATCATACTGACATCTACCTGTTGAAATGGACTTTTCTCTAGATTTCCCCTAAAAATTAATATTTTTTAATCTAACATTTTGTAGTGGTTTTCAGCGATTTTTCAATGTTCTACAATGTTGTTTGCTAAAACGAAACAAGCAATTTTTTCGAAGGAATTTTTTTATCTCACATTTTCCGTTGACCATTGACAATTTTTATTGAAATAATTCACAAATTCATTACCAAATATCTACAAACCCTGCAAATATCTGCAGATAAACCATTCCGAAGAATTAAAAAATCTATATGAATGAAGTTGTTTCAAATCAACGGAGCTTCTATATTGTAGTACAATTTTTTCTCTATCTACAAAGACAAAAAATTTAGACTTCTGATTTCGTCGAAAATTTTTGGTCAACCTAATTTTAGATAACATGAAAATAAGCGCTTCATCGCGTGTAACAATTTTGTGGAAGAAGGCTTTTCTTTAGAATATCGCTATAGAAATCTAGATCCAAATTTCCCACTGTATTGGGCTTCTAGAAAATAAAGATTTTTGTTTTTGAAATGAAATTTATTGTCCACTTGCCAACGAACTCCAAGTGACAACCGCTGGATCGAGCATCGAACGTACAAAGGAAAGTCCAAAATGGAAGCTGCGTGCACAGTGGATCACAGAACTCATCGGCAATTCTGAAAATAAATGCCAGCTGCTTGTTGGCTCTTGAATTGACATATTCGTAATGTGCACGTAATGTAAGCTGGCTATCCAAAATTACGGCGAGATCTTAAACTTGGCTTACACGCTGGAGTTCTTGCCCATTGATTTAAGCTTTCTTCTGAGGTAATAATATTACATTTTTTACACACAGGGTAAAAAGATTATGGTTGCTCCAATCACTGAAGGAACAATCAACTTTTATAGTTCCAGCCGGTCTCCAAGGCAGACTATAATCAAAAAGATTTCAACATCGTCTGCGAAAGGAAGCCGTGTGCCTCGCCGTAAAATAGAAGCAACCTCGTTAATAAAGAGTAAGAACAAGAGTGGGCCCAGATTGCTTCTCTGCGGCACTTCAGAAGAAGTTATAATGATGTAATTCTTCGATAATTAGCTATGTTGCCCTTGTTGCGGTGAACATGTCAACAATATCTGTCAGATCCCGATGCGAATCAATGAATTGCCAGTCAATTGCTGATAACACTTCGTTCAACATATCGAAATCAGCCTGTCTAAATTCGAGTTCAAGATTTTGTGGAGCTAATTTGTGCTTAAAATTTATGTTCGATGGAACCTAGACACGATTTCTCCGTTAAGAAGCTTTCCAATGAATAACGCTTGCTGAATTGTTCGCCGGCGTAGCAGCGTGTCTAAAACCCAGGAGTAGACATCGGTCACGATACGGTGGAAATTCTGATGGATTGCGTCATGGTAAATCCCTTAGGGCCAGTCTAAGAAAACGTTTCTGGATGTGCTCAATTGTTAACCTCTTGGAGGTTTGATGTGGGCACCAAACTACAGTAGCAGTTGCAAAAAAGGAAGAACTAATGCAAAATGAAAAACCTTAAAACAGTGGGGATCGGAAAAGTCCTTAGCAATTTTCGAGATGAATTCCAGTTGACGAGTCGCTTTATAAATAACCGCCAAACGATGTAGGTCAAACGACATTTTCGTATCCAGCAGGATGCCAAGGTTATTCACCTGATCTACTCTCGTGACCATCAATACGCATCGTACGCAAACGTTATAGGCTTGGGGATGCGATGAAACGTAATTAATACACATTTGTCAATACTAAGACTCAGCTTATTCCTATGACACCAAGTGCAAAAATAGCATGTAATAATTGCAGACGTTTACAATCCACAATTGTACGCGCAACGAAAAAAAGTTTTGGGTCTTCCGCCTAAACTAGCTTGCAGTTGCTCTAAAGCAACAGGGCGGCATTATTGGAAAACAATATGAAGAGCGGTGGACCCAAATTGCTTCCTTGAGGAACTCCTGACGCGTTATTAAAAGGTTTCAAAGTACGGTAATAATTTGAACTCGCAGTGCTCTATTGAACCACGAAACTTACTTAAAGCTCCAAGTCGGGAGATTTTATGGATATTCGGTCAATTTTGTCAAAAGCGGCTTTCAAGTCGGTATATATATAACATTCATTTGAGCCTTCTGTTCCAGACTTGCAATGCAGGTAGAAATAAATTGCATAATTCAAGTGCAATAGGCTAGTTAAAATCGTACGTCATCAACCGGCCCTCACTCTCACTCTAGAAACTAAAAACAGCAGCGAATATCAGCAAGTTTCTTGTCTAAGTCGCTACGATTTTCGAAAAGCTAATTACAGTGAGATGATTCGAGCACTTGATAACATTGATTGGAGTTTCATTTCTAATGAAACCGACGTCAACATAGCCGTATCCAAGTTTTCCTCCATAATCTCAGGACTAATCGTACAATTTGTCCAAAAAATGGTCTGCAAGAATGCAAATAAACTCCCCTGGCAAAAGGGCTAAAAACGCTGCATTCAGGAAATTTTCTAAATGTCGTACCCTACCCTTACGCGACCACTTTCGCCGGATTAATAACTCTTATAAAACACTAGGCCGAAGATGTTTTTCTGCGCACCAACGGTGTATGGAAGACAAACTAAAATCCGATCCCAAAAAATTTTGGAACTTCATCAGTGAACAACGCAAGGAAACAGGATTACCGTCGATGATGGTGTCAGCCAACGAGACTGCTGACAATGCTGCCGCTATTTGTAACTTATTTGCAAACAAATTTTCTTCAGTATTCTCCAGTGAATCACTTACCGCTGAACAAATTTCGGCAGCCAGAAACAACGTTCCTATCACAAACAGTTGCATCGCATCTATTTACTTCGACGAAAATGCAATTCTTACCGCTGCTCGGAAGCTTAAACACTCGAGCTCTGCTGGGCCCGACGGAATTCCTGCCTTTTGTTAATAAACTGTATTTTACCTCTTCTCGTGCCCCTGTCACATCTGTTTCGCTTATCACTGGCGAATGGCAATTTTCCAAGCGGCTGGAAGCAGGCTTATATGTTCCCCGTGCACAAAAAGGGCGACAGGTCGAACGTGGAAAATTACAGAGGGATATCAGCTCTTTGTGCTGTATCGAAATTGTTTGAGCTGGTCATCATACAACCTTTCTTCTCACATTGTCAGCACGCCATTTCAGATGATCAGCACGGTTTTCTACCAAAACGCTCTACTGCCACAAATTTACTTTGTTTTACCTCGACGTGGTCGAGAGCTTCAACGAACGGTCGCTGACTGACGCGATTTATACCGATCTTTCCGCTGCTTTCGATAAAGTTAATCATCGGATTACTGTCGCAAAGTTGGAACGCTATGGCTTCAGCGGCAGTCTATTGAGCTGGATAGAATCCTATTTAACGGGTCGAACAATCAGCGTTAAGATTGGAGACGAGCTCTCCAATTTCTTCCCTGCAACATCTGGAGTCGCTCAAGGTAGTCACTTGGGACCACTGATCTTTCTGCTGTATTTCAACGACGTTAATAATTCGCTACGAGGCCCACGCCTTCCATTCGCAGCCGACTTGAAATTATTTTTCAAAATTGTTAACACCTCAGACGCATCCTCTCTACAGCAGCAATTGAATTTATTTGGGAATTGGTGTGCAATTAATCGTATGACGCTGAGCCCCTCCAAATGCTCGGTTATAACCTTCACTCGAAAAACGCATCCGATACTTTCCGATTACAGCCTTAACAATCAATCGAATCAACGTGTCGATGTTATCAAAGATCTTGGTGTACTTCTCGATGTTAAACTTACCTTCAAGCAACATGTTTCTTTTATTAGAATGAATGAACACGCGACTTTTGAGACATAAGTTGTCTGACCTCATTATATTGTTCGCTTGTTCGGCCACAGCTCGAATACTGCTCCACGGTTTGGACACCACACTACAACAACGCTGTTCAACGCCTCGAAACCATCCAGCGCCGGTTCGTCCGCTACGCACTTCGCCTCTTGCCATGGAGACAGCCTATGTGGAGCACTCCTTATGAGGATCGTTGTCAACTTCTCCATATTGACACCCTCCAAGATCGGCCTGAAACTGCTCGTGCTATGACTGTGTCTAACGTGCTGACAGCACGGATCGATTGCCCTGCATTCTTCGCCAGATCAATATAAATGCTCCATCCAGAACCCTGCGGAGAGTACCTGCAATGCACCTACCTTTCCGTCGTACAAACTATAGCTCCAATAGTGCAATCATTGGCCTTCAACGAGCCTTCAACAAAGTTTCGTCAATGTTTGATTTTCATCTGTCGATTGAAGAGCTTCGTTCTAAATTTGTTGCTATGTTTAGACAATTGTTGTATTAATGTTTAGTGTAGTTAACTAGTCACCATTTGGACAATATATGTCTGTTGGTTGAGAGCAAATAAATGATAAATAATAATAATAATAATAGGCACTACTCTAATCACGGTCACGTCCAGAGCAAAATGATCCGGGTCAATTTTTACCATAGGATCGTCGGCCTCCACCACAGATAAGTCAAGCGCTGGATCGTTCACAAGTACTAGGATTTGTTTACATTAATCCGTTGAAACAGAATGCGTCGTACTGAGCACTTCCAGCTACGGTTAAACGCGATCTACTCGTATCAACAACAAGGCTACTGCTTTCCTAAGATACCCAATGTATAATCTCCAAATAGAACGTCGTGTGTGTTCAAACGTGCGAGAACGGATCTAATCGAGTCAGCATGTTTCTGAACAGCATCAAGAGCATTTCGACAATCGGGGGCCAGATACAATACTCCAATGCTCACGGATGACGTTGATCGAGTGTGTTGCTTATCGGAGCTGGGTTTATCAAACAGCAGTGCCTGCAGTAAACGGCACTCAAGACTCCACCACCAGGCAACTTTCGACTGTTCACTCTCTTACGATCCATTTGAAATACAGTGAACGAGTTACCAAAAAACTGAGGCGATAAAATGCAACCGTCCAGCCATGTTCCAGTGAGAACGGTAACATCGTACTCAAGGTCGGAAGCAGAAAAAAGCTTTCTTTCTGTCGATTTTTGTCCGAAGTCCACGAACGTTTTGGTAAAAGATGCGTAACTTTCGTACATTGACCATTGACATTGTCTCAGTTCGGTCATAACAGATGGCCGATGGAATACGGTAGGCGGTAACGGGGGAATGCTGGAAGCGATAGGCAGATCAGATCTTGTCAAGTGTGGAACAGAACCATACTTGCTTGCGTTAGCTATTTGGAAGACCCCTCCTTCACGCTTACACACAGGCTGGAATGGCATGACTGCGGAGGGGAGATTAGGGGCTTCCATATTACTATTTTCATTGCGTCGCAGTTGTAAGATAGGAAGGATGGTGTTCCGTCATTACTATTTTGTGCTGGAGTCCTAGGGAAGGGGTGGATATCGAATCCATGATTGAAGATTGTTGAGGATCTGTATTTAGTGATTGAAGAGATTTCCAAATATTTGCATTACGCTCCTCTTCTACCAGCGAAGAGTGAATCATCGATTTTTAGAACCATAGTAACATTTTTCAAATCCAGAAGTTTTTATCGGTTTCCATTTTGGCCATAGCACTCCAATTGGAGATTTCTATTCGTCATCGTCAATCTTCAAAAACAATTCAAATCAAACGAGTTTTACAAGACAGCGTACCTATAATTTTTATTCCGATAATTAATTACATATTATAGTTGATGAATAATGTACATTAAGATTTGAAACTTTCCATAGATATGCTAAAATTACGCGACAAAAAAATTTGATTCGGTATGTTCAATAATATTAAAGATAACACTGAATACCACCAGTTTGAAAAGAATAATTGATAATGAGGCAACATCTGCTCAATTCCATCCTAATCGCGGTGGTGAGAAAAATTTTCTCACATGAGTCAAGTTCCTGAACAGCACCGAAGCGTCACACCAATTATTTCTAATGTGAGAGAACAATCTTAATATTGCAACAGCAAACTAAACAACAAACCGTTACCCGTGTTTTACCCATTTTATACCTTCATAAACACCTATCGGTGCCGAACCCTCCGAATTGGTTGCTTGTTTTCCCATGCCAACCACGGCGGAATCCCGGTCGGTCGGCCGGCCTACTCCCGGCCTGTTCAACCTGGCTACCGAAACTGATTGCAGGTAGCAGCGCGCACGGAACACAAAAAAGATACATCTTCCATCATAATGGAAGCGCGGCTGTCAAACTTTTCGGCTGCCCGAAGCAGCAGAATTGGACACACAGCCTCCGTTGAGTAGCGACCGTACCTGAATCGATTGTTCCGGCTAGCCGGCCGGACGGACGATGAAGCGGGTGAGCAGCGGTGGCTGCACCCAACTTGTATCACGCCCACCTGTCGATCAGTGGCTTTTCCACCACGGACAGACAGAGTATAGATGATTGAGCATCCAATTTAAACCTTGAAGCATATCCACCAGACACTATGGGAACGGGGAAAGTTTTTTAATTAGAAATAAATCTCACTTTTACAAGTTAACAGGGCTCGAGTGACGTGACAACTGCGTCCACCAAAGCTAGGAATCCTATGGAGTCACAGCTAATTGCATTGATCGGTGATTGACAGCCTCTTCTAGGGATCTCCTTGACTTGACATGCTGGTAGAAAACATGGTTACGCATTTCGCAGAGCTTGACAGCTATTTTTTTTTGTCTGTTTGGTTAACTTCCCTTGCTGACTACGGTTGATAACGGTGTAGTGGAGATGTTTGAGAAAAAAATTAAGTTTGTCATTCCAAACTGCTAAGATGTTTGCGAAAAAAACTCACTCCAATACGTAGCATAGTGAACAGTCGTAAATTTAATGAATTTAGCACTGAACATAATCAGATAAGCTTGTTGGATATTCTGGGCAATTTAAAAATCATAAAAAAGTAGATGCTGCAGACAACAAGCGAGCGTATAAAGCTTCGCCTAACGGAACCCACCAAACGTTAATAAACAAGAGATTGCGAATGTGGATGTGCCTGTCTTGTCTTGAGTTGTAGCTTTTTTTGCTGCGATGCTGCTGCAACTGCAGTCCCGCCGCCGTTGCGCTCCGGGAACGCTCCAGAACTGATCAAGCGAGAAACCCACACTGTGTACGGAGAGCGCGACGTTATTGTTTTTGCCTCTCATCGTACGCCCGACGGACGTGCCACAAGGCAGCCGGAATCCAGCAGGGTAATAAAATCCTCGCAAAGGTTGTAAAAAAAAAGGCATAACCTTTTGCTGGCCGGTGCCCGGTACAAAACTGATTTCGAACCGAACACATGCGACGGATTGCACGACCAGTGAGGCAACCGGTCCGCGTCAGTTATTCCTAATTATATTACACAACGACACACAGCCAGCAGAAACATGACGAGGCTGGAGAACCCGAGCTCGGGGTTCGTCGCCCGATTGTCCCTGCGTTTCGGTGGGCGCGCTGGATAATGCATTATTCATTAATGGGAAGCGCGGCCGAATATTTTCGCTTCTCCTCCGCTGCCATAACGACGGCGGTGGAGGATGTTTTTGAATTGTTTCACGCCCGCCGACATCATCTTTCGGACGTACGGAAGAATGTTTATGTGTTTGTGAACCGGCTAATATAATGAGCTGATGAATAGGCACTTTTTGACAGATGTGACGCTCGGTCTGAGGTGTGCATTCGATATTTATTTTATTGTTTTACTACGATAGTTTTGAATTTTAAATTACCTAATGATGAAGATTGTTAACAGCATGCTAAAAACTGCGATCAAATCTTTAACATTCCGGTGGGCTGCTTCTCATTGGAACTACCGAAAATCCACACATTTAGGCTAACAATCTCTCATCAGGCGGGGCAAGTTCTGCACCACAATGGGCGAACGTCTTCATTCTACCACCCGAGGGCAAACCTCCACCAGCGAGCGAGTCCGTCGTAATTACAGCCCTCGGCAGCAGCCACGGTGGCTGCGTCTATTCAATTTTCGGTTCTACCTTCATCCTTGACGGTGTCGGTAGAACTATGATTGAATAATTCTACATGATTTGCCGGAGTCATAATTCAATAGATGGATATGTGCCATTAGACGGAAATCCCATCCCATCCCAGTGGTGCGTGGTCATGACCTTTACGGTGCCACATTCCAGCCAGCTGCACGGATGGGTCGAGTCGGTAAGACTATTTTTGACGGTCAATCAATAATAATGAGCTAATGACAGCCGACCACGTCAGGCTGGTGTACAAGGAGGAATCCCACGAAGATCTTGTTGGTGATGATAATGATGATGATGATGACGATTCGAGTCGGTTCTATGGTCCGAAAGGCTAGTGATGTTTTACAGATGATTTGTTATGGGCATTTTATAGAGTCTAATTTACTGGTTCATTTGGACTTTCCTCTCCGGTAGTTTTAGTTACGTAATAACCGCCGCTGTTTTTGCGTTTTATTCATTTTTAATTAAATTGAGTCACGGTCGAGCGTGTGGTGGTCGTATGTGCTCGAAATGGTTGATTGATTGGTGGAAAATTCAACTGATACTTGATCGAATGATTGAAGTGCCTGCAGGTTTACAATTGCTTGTGCAGAAAGCCTTCTATTTTATCGCTCTGGAGAAATCAGAGCAGTCAACAGTTAACCTATTCCATGGCCCGTGGAATGTCTGTCAGCAGTTATCTTTCTGCGTTCCACGGATTCGAAACTTTACATCCGTAAACATAATTACAGCACCGTTCCCATCAATCCGTACGGAGGAAGCCAAATCGCATCAATATCGGGAAACCTTCTGCTCGATCATCATCTGAGCAAACATAAAAAAAAATAGAGAAAATTAACGTTCCTCAACCGTAGCAGCATCGCAACGATTTTCTTGAGCCACAAATCTTCCCTTGGCCACAGAAGAAATAGTGGCAATCGAAGAGCTTGGAAAGAAGAACATTTCCGGTCGAGGTTTCGTTCTTCTCTGCTGCTAATTTGGATTGATCGATTCAACCCGGCAGCAAACCGACAGACACGAGGTCAGGGCTGGCAAATTTACTCGAACGGTAACGCAGACTTCTAAATCAAAGCAATCAAACATTCCTGAGCGCAAGGGACTCAAAATTTTGGGCAGCTCTTGCACGCCAGTGTAAAAAAATCCGTTGGAGCGCATTTTCAATAAGATCCAGCCTATCCAGTAAAATTATTATAATGATGGATGAATAATTCTCACTGCTCCCTGCTGCTGCCTGTTGTTGGGTGCGAGTTCCGCTGTTCCGTGGCAGACAGAGTGGAGCGCGATGCTGCAATAATAATCGTGGCCAATGATAATGACTACCGGAGCGACCGTGTCGATTTCGAGCCCCACGGGAAAAACACAATACGTTTTAGGGCTGCCCACACATGTACACGGCCGCCAGTACGCAACGGCAACGACACAGTGTCTACGTTTCTTCCAGCTTCGTTCTCGGTATTGGTGAGCTAATGATGGCTTGATTGTTCCCCATAATGGCAGCAATTATTATTGACGTTACTGAACAGTTGTGGGCAGCCAGGGAACCTACCAGCAAAGCACATTCTCGGGTTTCCGCTAGAAATGCATTGCACTGCTTTTGAGGTGGGGTTAATCCAACGAAATAACATAGTTTCAATTAAAAGATTATACTTTTTATTCGCGAAAAAAATATATTGGAAATTTCTGCTCACCACAGATCATTGGTAGATTCCTATTCGTCCACTGTGTTGAAAAAACAAAACCAGGTAGGATGCCAACAAAATATGAGAAATGCTGGTATAACGTAGTTGACATTCTCAGTGCGTTGTTGAGATTGAGATTTTTCAGTTGATAAAGCCCTAGGGGTTATATGAAGTGGTTGCGTGCGACTAAAAACTGTAATCAGAGGTTCGTTTTGTCCTTGTACCTTTTTATTAATTTTACCGCTGAGCAATGGAATAAGATTGATAATTAGCATATTACAAAGCTGTCAAACAACACATTGCTATCCTTCATGTGGTTATACTGTTATCATCGTTTGTAATCTGACGAAAAACTTACCGTTTTCATTTCCAATTTTACAGAATGTACCCCAGTATAGAAAACAAAGACGTAGTCCCACGTCAAAAATACAAATTTTAATATAGGATTTTTCGAGGTTCTATATAAAATTAAAATTTTGTCCAGCACGAGCATGACCTTGAGCACTAACGACCGCACACATCGTGCAATTTGTTCAAATAAGATTTTTCCCATTGTAATATTGTCATATTGGAATAGGGATTGACAATTAACAGTTCAGGATGAGCAACTAGGATGAGCGAGGGTATTTCCGGCAGTGCTGAAAATAGAATCTCAGAGGTTAAGAATATATTGAGATGAGAAGAAGTCTCGTGCAAAAAATTAGCTTCGTAGGTGAGATTCTATCTTAATCACTGCAGAAAATACCCTCCCTTACCCTATGTAGAACAAAAACATTCAATGAAAAAAAGTGATACTTAACTCTTAGCCTTTAGGTGTGGTTATTTTGTACTAAAATTCTTCACTTGTATGTTCTCAGTCTCGCTCTCGTACGAACACTCTACACGAGCCATCACCATGGAAACGAGAGAAACGGAACAAACAGTACGGCAAGCCGAAAAGCAGTGACTTTTATTCAATTTTCCACTTGCAACTTAGCTTGTTTTGGAAGGATTTCACGCTTTTCACATTCGGCACCTCAAGCTAGACAAAACTACGTAAATTTATCAAAATGTTAACACAAAACTCATGAAAAAATCACAAACAAACGAAACGATTAACACGCACGTTGCAGCTTTGACAGTTGTTTAGTACTGTGCTGCCAGCTTCGTTATCTAAAAAAAAGATTTGTACAATAGGGCAAATATTATCCTGCTTGTAAATCTTTCGTACACAGTCGCTGATAAGGATGAAAATATCGATTAGAAAAGTAACAATTCAGTGAGAAAACTTTATGTCGAATCGCATATCCCTTTCCGACCGAGCCCACACAATTGTGTAGGTAAAAAATGACGGATAACAAAACCTAAACCGAAGCAATTCCTATGATAGAAATTTCCAAAATAATCCACGCAAATTTGAATGATATTGCAAATAATTTTCAAAAAAAAATTGTGATTTACGTCAGAAGCAACTAAAGTTCAAATGGTATTGCACATTATTTTTAAAAAAAACCGTGGTTTACGTCAGCAAAACGGAAATTTGAATGAGAAAATACGTGACGTGTAACATTCAGAATTTTTTACTGTAAAGTTTAAATCCAAGTCTGCGAAACATCCACCTTTATATTTTTATAACACCAGTCTCGCCCCTTGAGCTCAATCTGGAGAAATAAGAAATATTAGAGCTTCTCAACTATTTCTGCGAATTTGGTACCCTTTGCCAGCTTGAAGCTGCGTTAAAAAGTCACAGAGTAGTTGCTCACCGCCGCACACTGTTTCCAAAGGTGCAAAAACGTGATCGAAATTATTTTGACCCAAAAATTTTGATTTTAGAGCCACAGTGTCTTCAGTAAAGTTGTTCCATTAATTATTTTCCATGTTATAGAAGTTATAGTTTTGGGAGTAATCCACTTAACAGTGGAAAGCGAGTTTTACCTTTTTTCATTTTTACATATAAAAGTTTATCGTGTTCAGCAAAGTTGTAGCACATTTCATAATAAATAACTTTGTCGAAGACACCATACCTTTGTGCCGTGTCAAATAAATGTTGTGTGAAAAAAAAAGACACCATACTTCTATCTGCCTTATAAATGGATTTATTTGAAGTTTTCTACAGATTGCCACCAAAAATCAGTTTTTTCAATATAACTTTTAGTGGTGATTTTCTACAATTTTTCAATACTCTACAATGTTGTTTGCTATCACTAAACAAATAATATCTGCGAAGAAAGTTTATTTTTATCTCACATATTTCTCTTGTTATTGACGATTTTTATCAAAACAATGCATTAATTTACTAACATATATCTTCAAAATCTGCAAATATCTGCAGACTAAACCATTTCTATATTAAAGTATAACTAAAACATCATTCAATCCAGATATAGGCATTTTTCTCTCGCTGTCTCCTGTGTTTATATCTGTAAGTAAATTGGTACACTATTTCAATAAAAATCTTCAATAACTAAATAATTATTAGAGAAAAAATTAACTTTTTTCGGTCATCTCTTGTGTTTTATTATACTGGAAAACATTGTAGAACATTGAAAAATTTTAGAAAATCACTATAAAAAGTTATATAAAAAAATGATTTTAAGAGGCATTTAAAAAAAAAACTTCACAATAGTTCATTTAAATTGGCAGATAGAAATATGGTGTCTTCGACAAAGTTGTTTCTTATAAAATGTGCTAAAACTCGACTCAGCAAAGTGTATTTTTATATGCAAAAATGTGAAAAATAATATTCGCTTCGCTCCTATGGGTGGATTAATCACAAAATTATAACTTTCAAAAAATGAAGAATAATTAACAAAACAACTTTGCTGAAGACACTATGGCTCCAAAATCAGTTTTTTTAAATAAAAAGTAATTAGTGTGAATAAGTGCATTATTTAAGTAGAAATTGTTAATAACTAAAAAAATATGTGAGATAAAAATAAACTTAATTCGATGAAATTGTTTGTTTTGTCATTGTAAACAATATTATAGAACATTGAAAAATTTTAGAAAATCACTACTAAAAGTTATATTGAAAAAACTGATTCTTGGTGGCAATCTGTAGAAAACTCCACATAAGTCCATTTAAACAGGCAGATATGGTGTCTTCGACAAAGTTATTTCTTATGAAATGTGTTACAACTTTGCTGAACAAGAAAAATTTTTATGTGCAAAAAAGTGGATTATTCACAAAACTATAACTTCTATAACATGGAGAATAATTAATGAAACAATTTTACTAAAGACACTGTGGCTCTGAAATCAAGTTTTTTGGGTCAAAATAATTTCGATCGCGTTTTTGAAGCTTTGGAAACAGTGTGCCGGGTTCGTCGCTTCTAAATCTCTTATGGGAAAACTTCCTTTAAGTTGAAGAATTTACGCAGTTCCCACCTGAATAAGGGCACAAAAATTCACAAGAACGGTTAAAAACATTATCTTTCTTTTGTTTACAGTTTGAACTTCTGGGAAAAACCTGTGTTGACTCGGTCGACAAAAACGAAAAATATTGCACCTCAAAAAGGGTGGCAGTTTTTCAACCGTTCCTGTCAATTTTGGTGCCCTTAGCCAGGTCGAAAGTGCGTATAGTCTTCAGAGACTTCACTGAAGTTTTTTTTGTAAGCAAACGTAAAAGCGACGAACCTGGCGAGGAATTCTTCTGTGGCCTTTTAACACGTTTCCGAGCTGGATAGAGGTACCGAAATTCACAGGAATAGTTGATAAGCTATAATCATACATTTTTTCCAGTCTGAGCTCTAGGCAAAATATGTAACCTTATAAAATAAACGCTAAATTCCTGAAGTTAAACTTGATTTTATCGATATACACTAAAGTCGCTTTTTACACGGGGGATACGTGCCGCGTAAAAAAAAACGCTTAAATTCCGAAATCCGCGTAAAAAAATACCGCGTAAATTCCGGAATCCGCGTAAAAAAACCGCGTAAATTCCGGAGTCCGCGTAAAAAACAACCGCGTAAATTCCGGAATCCGCGTAAAAAAAGCCGCGTAAAAAGAAACCCGCGTAAAATAAAACCGCGTAAAATAAAACCGCGTAAAAAGCGACCTTAGTGTAATTTACTTTATTTCTGAGGTTTATCCTGCAAAAAAACTCCCAATAAGGGTATTTTGGAACCATAATTGTTGCTGAGAGTTCGACTGTTGAAATTATTTGAGCGTTAGGTGTATTTTCGGCTGAGTAGTCACAAAAAAGTAGAACAACTTTAGTTTTTTCTTTCCGACGTTTCGTTACTGATCAGTGACATCTTCAGGGGAAACTCCGGGGGTTCATTACCGATTATTGTCTGTTTTACATATTAAAGTGGTTAACGAATAAGACTGATTAGTTAGACAATTCTTATTTGTTCACCACTTTAATATGTAAAATAGTTACTTATCCCCTGCAGTTACCCCTGAAGATGTCACTGATCAGTGGCGAAACGTTGCACAATGGTAGGAAAATTTAGATTCACGGCCAAAATAATTTTTAATTGTCGAAAAACTCGTCAGTTTTTACAAACGAATAATTATACTAATTTTACGTATTCTCAATGTGTCCAAATAGCTGTGATATACGAAAAATTTCGTTGATGAATCACCCAAAAATTCGAAATAGACAGAAGAAATGAGAACTTTGAGAAATCACCTTTCTCTACAAAAACGTAAATTTTCCGCAAACTTTCAACATAGATTCTTGAGGAGCACAAACAGGGCTCTCAGGCACACTATCAAAAGCTGTGCTTACATTTGATGTTTACGAAGGTCAAAATTCGAAAAATTTCTTATATTTGCTACGTGGCCTGCGGCAGACTCTGCCGTTAATCCGTAAAGACCCGGGACGAAACTTGTTTTTTTAAAATGCTCGTTCTCAGCACTGGAACGGCCGAGTTGGGAAAACTTGGATGCACAGATTTGGAGAAAATCAAGTTTTCATAAGGATTCGTACTTTAGTGAATTCAAACTCGTTTTTCTCAAAATATTTGCATGCTAAAATGAGTATTTCATCGTGTATTGATTCAGGAGACCTTACTTCAAAAATGTAGAGCTTAAAATTTGAAGAACGATTTTCTGATTTGAATTTTTACGAAAATACGAAGTTTCGTGATTTTGTACTGAAATAATTTAAAAACTACAAAATTCACTCTTACATACCATATTTCATCTACCTGACATGATTTGATATATGAAGCAATTGATACGTATGAAAATTACCATTGTTTGCTCAATCTGTTTGAAAAATTAGAAAAAAAACACAGACATATTTGCGTCTCACGAAAACGGGGAGGGGTCCAGAGGGGTGACACCTTTACCAAAATTAGAGCAACTATTCCCCTTGAATAAAATTCCAAGTTTTCCCAAATCAGCTTTTAATTATATGCAAATACATAGTATATTTTCCGAAGTGTATAGAAAAACTGGTTTCCTTCTTCCATGAAAGAGGTAACTTTGGAAGGCGTTTTTCAACATGATCGGTTTTATGTATCAGGATTTCATTAAATAATGATAAATCATGAAAATATAGATCAAAAAATACAAAATCATTTGTTCAAAACTTTCTAAGTATGAAATTCGCATCTTGGTAATTTTGGCCACTCTTCTTTAAACAGACCATCTTATGTGCGTCGGAGAAAAAAAAAAGTGCAAAGTTCAAGATTATATCTGACACACAATCACAATATTGACGTAGGACAACGAGGATTTATCATTCATTAACACACAACACTGTGCGCAAGAGGGTAGAAAACTAAAATTACCACGTTCTTATTTGTTACCTGCCAAAGTCATTGGTTTCACTATCATCACCGTTTTGATATTATTTAGTCTCATTGTAATGACATTTTCAGCACCCCATGGCGAACAGAGATACTGTCATAAATTGAGTTTTATCCAGTAGAGTAGAGAACAGAGAGTGTGCTAATACTCGAGCTAACACCATCATAAATAAGAGCACTTTTGTTCAAGCTCGAAGCCCTTCTGCATTTTGGCTGAACTTGAACTTTGAATCTTCAATCCTATTTGTCCTGTAGAAGACGATGTGCCATTGCTCGATCTATTACCACCACAAAAAAGAATATTTCTTCAAACCAATTCAAGTCAAGTCAAGCTTCAAGTCAACTTGGCTTATATCTACCACTATATGTATAACCAAAAGAGAAAATTCATTAACTTTTCAAATGTACATTTGTTTGTCATGAGAAGTACAGTGTTTGTATTGGAACAATTGTCCCCAATCATTGAACAAAAGTCAATTTTTTCTGGTGCCTTCTCAGTAGTCACCATCCATCCACATGGTCCCCCACCAACATTGCAATTAAAATCTGACGGCTTTTTTTTTCAATTGAATGTTGGTGGGTGAACATAGTCTCAAGATTCTTTTCTTGCATTAACCAGCGTGTGCTCATTCCTAATCTAGCTTCTGACAGAGAAGCACCAGCAGCAGTTCTTAAATATCTTCCGAGAAATGATGCATATGAACGCTTCAAGTACATCGATTTTAAGTTCCGTCATTCTCGCTTCTACGTTTATGATGCTGCATATGTAGCACATAAAACTGTACAACTTTTCATGCTCCGTCATTCTCGCTTCTGCATTTACAAAGCTGGTCGTTTTCATTGTCTCAGAGAAAAAAGTGACCAGCTTCGTGAATGCATCAGCGAAAATGACGGAACTTGAAAACATGGTATGTGCTTCATATGCATCATATCTCGAAAAATATATAAGAACTGCTGCTGGTGCTTCTGTTTCGTAAGGCAGATTGGAAATGAACGCGAGCCGCATGCCACAAATCTTATAACAGTGGTTTCCAACCGGGGGGCTGTGAAGCTCTTGGAAAATTTGACAGGTAGTTAATTTTGTCTTCTGATACCTCTGTGAAGGTGGATTTTCAACTCTTCTGTGTACTAGGACCAAAACGTGATATGAGCCTGAAAAATGCAGCCTGGTATTGCAAAGCTTGTATCTGAAATTCTTCTGAGGGCCACAAAGCTCTCTCTGAGCGCCGCGGAGATTTATATTAAGCGAAATGGGCCGTGGAGCCAAAAAGGTTGGGAACCACTGTCTTATAAGATATGATGATGTATAAACCATGAATATATGTGTCGATCTTTACATTGCTATACATAATAAAAATGTTACATATTAATCAATTTACAAGATGCGAGAGAACTCTCAAAATAGACCCTTATGGAAAGACGTAGTCCTACGTCAAAAATAAAAGTCGTTATTTTGTCGCTTAGTTTTACGCTCAAAGGTATTTTTGGATTCAAAATGATGTTCAAAGGCCACAAATAGCCTTCGGACGCCATTTTGATCTTCGAGATGGTTAGATTCTAATGAACAACCTAAAATGATCGAATACCATTCTTCCTGAAGCCTGAATTCGACTCCAAAACCATTTTAAAACCCAAATTGGCGACTTTAGGTTTCTTGAAAACATTTTCATAACTGGGACGATGTCTAGAAATTAGACCCGGTGCTATTTTCAAATACAAGCTGGTGTCTTCCAGTTACTAGAGTTTACCCTGAAATGGCATAAAAAGTTATTTTTGACACCTCTCGGTGACGCTCAAAAGTCGTGAATAGCCTCCGCTCCGGCCATCATTCTGAATACCAAATTGGCAGCTTCCGATGTTTGTAAATCGACCTAAAATGACTAAACACTATCCAATATTGGATTCACAGACTCGGGGTAACAGTAAGAGGCAAAAAATTGACCCTCATCGCCGTTTGAAAATGCTAGATTTTTGAATGAACAGCTAAATATGGGAAACCGTTCTTAGTTTTGAACGTTTTATATTGAGTGAGGCCTGATTCATTCGACTCGTGTATAATAATTGTGCTTAAGATAGATAAAATTGACTTCTGTTTTTTCATGGTTTCAGAATCATATCTTCTATATTCACGAAAATTTGAACAATCGATACCAAAATATTTTTAAACAGTTGATGAATCCATATGAGTCCAAAAAGCTCTTATTAACAGCTGCTCCGAATGGTTTGGTCATACAAGAGATTTAGGAACTTCTAAAATTTTAAGTTACTCTTTGGCTGTGGCTTATGTCATTAGAGTTTTGTAGAAAATAAAACATTTTATGTTCGTTTGTGTCTCATCCTCTTGTTGACTGAACTTACAGTTAACATTTCCGGGGTTATTCTAGGTGAAAGATTTTAATTTATATGTTTTCTCTTTTCGAAGAAGCTAAATTTCTTGACGATGAAACAAAGTGTTTACTAAACCATAATGTTTCGATATTTAATTATATCCAAAAATCCAAATTTACTGGTTTTTAAAGTGAAATAAAGAAGCATGTGTTTAGCGTGGTTCCCCCCGTTTCTTCTTTGAATTGAAGCTTTTTCATAATAAAAACTATCAATCAAGATCAATTTATAACTACGATTTCCATCATCAAACGACAACCGACCCAAAGATTTCCCTCTAGCCAAATCACGCTTGTCTACCGCATTTCTGACGGGCTAGCAAAATAAAAAAAAACCGCATACAGTGTAACAAATTCCAACCTTTCAGGTGCGTAGTGGGGCGGGCCCACATAATCAGTCAGTCAGTCAGTAGCATTGTTAACATGCGGTAGCGAAGACACGCATACGCATTCCAGCCCCAAGGCCCGCAATTAGCGAAGAAAAAGTTGAAACAGGGAACGCACACTTCTCCCAGTAGGTGCGCTCAGCTCGTAGCTAGAAGATTTCCACGGAAG
Source organism: Wyeomyia smithii (assembly GCF_029784165.1). Classification (NCBI taxonomy): domain Eukaryota; kingdom Metazoa; phylum Arthropoda; class Insecta; order Diptera; family Culicidae; genus Wyeomyia; species Wyeomyia smithii. The sequence goes on from NC_073695.1 coordinate 278,763,157, forward strand.
AGAACAAAAAAAAACTGAAGAACAGAAAAGCAATTATCACAAACGTAACGAAGCCGAAAGTAAGATAAAGAATCACAGAAAGAGAAAAAAATCACCAGCAACAATCACTGTACGGACATGTGTAAAATATTTTGTAAATAAACAGTCAATTGTTGCGCCTTAGTTAGGATTAACGAAATTTATGAATATATAAAAAATGTAACACGTGAGCTACCTAGTACTAGCCGAAGAGCTATTCTTATTCGCCACGCCGAGCGTGCACTAAAGGGTTCATCAGAACAGCGAAGCATTGTTCAGCGCTTCTCGCTTAAGACCGTAATTACTGCTTAAAAGAGAGAGAGAGTATATGTAAAAAAAGAATATGTGTGTAAATGAAGAAGGGTAAAGAAAAAATTGTTGAACAACAAAACACGACTGATGATTTTTAAATTTGTAATGAAAAGGGTAGCTTTTTGTAGGAAAAACACTTTAAACCTTGTTGTATGATAATAGAGCGAACCGGCGAACGCAAACCTCACCTGTGTAAATAGTGTTCAAACAAAAAGTCAAAAAACGAATAATCGCTGCGTTCTGGTGAGCTTGCTGAGAGAGAAAGAGAGGGAAAATCATACATTATGGGGCGACCATAAAGACCAGGGCTGCCACAGAACGGACTGCGTAGCTAATCACCATGATCATCATCATCATTACCCGGTGATCGTTAACTGTCAATTAGAATCAGCTCGCAGCCCAGCACAGTCTGCATGATAAAGACAGTCCGGTTGCCGTATAATGTGCAGTTTACCCTAGTAAGTCGAAAAATTAACAAACCCAAACGTCAGCGCACACAACTGCATAAACATTATTATGATCACAGTAATAATGATAACTTTATTATTATGATTATCATTCCTTGTTGTTAATATAGAATAGTAGACCACATTTTTTTATTACTTTTCACTCCCATCCGGGGTCCGGGTGGCTTGTGCCCGCGAACCTGGAAGTAAGCTCCCGTAGATGCCATTTTTTTTTACTTCCTCCCATTGAATCGTTTGTTATCTGTTGCTTGTGAGAAATGCCCGGGCGGCATACGAAACGAACCTCGAAAAAAAAAATGTGAACTCTGACAGAGGCGCAGCAAGGCAAAACTGAACAAATTGTGTAGCGCGAAATATAGTGCGCGCAAAAATGCCAGCAAACGGTTCCGCAAGCAGGAGCAGCTTAAACAAATGGTAGTCAGATAGGTTTAAGAGCAAGCAGGTGGGAGTGAGCGGAGCAACAATAGCAATCACTGTGAAATCACCGGAATGATTAGAGGAAAATATTTTATAAGTAAATAAAGACGGCGAAAAGTATGTTTTTTGAAAAAATTAATAATCACCGTGTTTTGCGCTCGTACAACAGCAACCAAAAAAGAAAAGAAACGGATTACTTATGATGATGACTGACCATTACCGGGCTCTCGCAGACTTGTTTGTTTATCTCCCCCGGTGCGACTCCGCTGGGTTGTGTTTCTATCTCTTGTTTTGGCAAGAACGATTCCTGACGTGGTTCGAGCTGAGTTTTACCTCTTGATGTTGGGCTGATTGAGTGACGAGATCGATTCGAAAGGATAACTTGGGAAGGTAACACAGACTGAAAAAATGCGGCTATATTTTGATAGCACTTGGAAACGATGTTGGTTTTAAGGATTAGAGAGAAGAAACTTTCGAACGAAGGGTAAGTATCGATCCGACAGTCTCGTTCGGAGCAGGTAGGTAATGCACTGTACCTCTTTGTCAGATTTGCGGTGTGAACTGAATATAATGTCGCTCTTCGCATATCCGTCCCATATCGATTTTTGACGATTTAGATTGTTTTGTGGAAATCAGTGTAAAATCATCTCACGTTTAAAAAAAAATGATGGAATAATAAACTTTGTTCGTGAAATCTGAAAAATCAAAACCCGGTTTTTGTTGTCCCATGTCGAATTTATTGGCATAACAGTCACGTTCATTCTATTTATCGTGGAGAGCTAACTGATGTCTTGAAGTTTTTTTTACCATACTATGCGATGGAACTGCTTATTATTCCAAATTAAACTCTAATCATGCTCATATTATACAATTGATTCAATAATTTACTTGCATGCCGCGCTATTCCCCATGCTTTTCATTTTATACACATACTAGTTGAACATTCCCGGCGATGCTCGGGATCAAAGGCTTCAAAGACAGATTTTTTTTTTATATTTCATTGCTGCATTAGCTCAACTCACTTCAAAAATATAATTTACATCTTATACTTCCTTCATCACTTTAAGTAGGGTGTCGAACGTCTTCGTCAGTGGTTTTCTTCGGACCTTTTTTGCATAAGATTGCGCCAGTAAAACTACCGAAGAAAACCACTGACGAAGACGTTCGATACCCTACTTCAATATTCTGAGAACGCGCAGAACGGAAATACCCATATTGGATTGTTTTTTTGTGATTTTGGGCTGATTTACAGAAACTGGAAGTCACCATTTTGGATTTCAAAATGACCTAAGGAGTTCCACTTTCGAAAGTATTGAAATTGTTGGCCAAATACCACTTTAGAAGTCATAAATTTGCATGTTTCATGTAGTTTTGTGAATAATATATCAAATTTAGTAATCAGATACTTGTTATTTTTCTTCAAATGGTCTTCTCAACGTTAACAAACATTTTAATGAAAAAAAATTGTGTCATCGCTATTAAATGACGTATGGAGGTCCACTTTCGGAAGTATTGAAATTGTTGGCCATATATCACTTTAGGTTATTTTCCTGGAACCGGAAGTCGCCATTTTTTAATCCACTAAACTTTGTAGAAAATAAGAAAATAAAAGATTTTTAATGCTTAAGCTGCCTCTTAGTCGATATTCAAACAAATGGATCGTAACCATTCCTGCAGCTAAATGTGAGTTTTAGTTTGGATTAACGCAAAAAAAGTAAAACAGTAAGATTTAGAGCTGAATGACCTTCTGGTTAAAAGCTCTCTAATAAAAATCAAATACAAATTCAAAAGTACAAAAGTAAATCGAATGCCGTAAAATGTAACTATTCACAAAACTACGAAAACATCAGAAATGTAAAATGTTCATGTTCGAGACATGGGTGATTCTGCAAAAAAATTGTAGATGAAAGAACAACGAACATTTTATTGCAAAAAAAAACAAATCATTGAATTTTGATTCAGAGGCGAATTGCGCATAAAAAGTCAAAGTTTCGCATGTAATCGTATAAAAACGTATAAATTAAAATAAAATATTTTTCGGTGATTTTCTGTATTCTGTATGCTGTATGTGGTCCTCGTGGCTCTGTGGTTAGCGATGTCGATTGGCTCCCACACGGTTGTGATATCGGGTTCGATCCCCGATCAGGTCGAGAATTTTTTCGGACTGCAATTTTTCTCGACTCAGCTCTGGGGCACGGTGTATCGTTGTTCTTATCCTACAACATGCAAAATGTGCTAAAACAATATCGATAACGAATTTTCTCATCTAATCTGGTTGATCGAGAGCGCTATTAGAAGGCTGCAATATTGTTGTGCTGTATACAGAAAATCATCTTCAAACATACATTTTATATTTTAACATAAACAAACATTTTAATGAAAAAATAGTCACATGTCATCGCTTTGAAATTAGATTTAGAGGCGAATTCAGCATAAAAAGTCATAATTTTGCTTGTTTTACGTAGTTTTGTGAATAAAATCTCAAGTTTTAGTAAACAGATACTTGTTACTTTTCTTCAAATGTCTTTCCTAAACGTTACCAAACATTTTAATGTAAAAAAAATCACATGTCATCGCTTTAAATTTTGATTTAGAGGCAAATTCAGCATAAGAAGTCATAAAGTTGCATGTTTCACGTAGTTTTGTGAATAATATCTCAAGTTTTAGTAATCATATACTATTTATTTTTCCTCAAATGTCTTTCCTGAACATTAACAAACGTTTTAATGAAAAAAGAATCACATGTCATGGCTTTAAATTTTGTTTTAGAGGCAAATTCAGCATAAAAAGTCATATTTTTGCAAGTTTTACGTAGTTTTGTGAATAAAATCTCAAGTTTTAGTAAACAGATACTTGTTACTTTCCTTCAAATGTCTTTCCTAAACGTTTACAAACATTTTAATGTAGAAAAAAACACATGTCATCGCTTTAAATTTTGATTTAGAGGCAAATTCAGCATATTTTTGCTTGTTTTATGTAGTTTTGTGAATAAAATCTCAAGTTTTAGTAATCAGATACTAATTATTTTTCCTCAAATGTCTTTCCTGAACATAAACAAACATTTTAGTGTAAAAAATCATATGTCAACGCTTTGAATTTCGATTTAGAGGCAAATTTAGCACAGAAAGTCATAATTTTGCGTGTTTTACGTAGTTTCGTGAATAATATCTCAAGTTTTAGTAATTAGATACCTATTATTTTTTCTCAAATATCTTTCTTAAACATCAACGAACATTTTAATGAAAAAAGAATCACATGTCATCGCTTTGAATTTTGATTTGGAGACGAATTGAGTATAAAAAGTCATAATTTTGCATGTTTTACGTAGTTTTGTGAATAAAATCTCAAGTTTTAGTAATCAGATACTAATTATTTTTCCTCGAATGTCTTCCCTGAACATCAACAAACATTTTAGTGAAAAAAGAATCATATGTCATCGCTTTGAATTTTGATTTAGAGGCAAATTTAGCACAGAAAGTCATAATTTTGCATGTTTTACGTAGTTTTGTGAATAATATCTCAAGTTTTAGTAATTAGATAACTATTTTTTTATAGCTAATGTCTTTTCTGAACATCAGCGAACATTTTCATGTTAAAAAACCTACATGTCACCGCTTATTATTTTTGATTTAGAACGATTCAAAATGATGATGAATACTGTACACCACAGAGACTGAGGGAATAATATCAATAAGATCAAGCGTTACGGAATTCCATGTTTATATAGTAGATTTGAATCCTCTCCCTTCTCTCTAAATATTACCATACCATCTTGTTATACATTTGTTTTATAAACCAACTCACCGCGAAAAAATCAGTTTTTAGACCTTCAAACTCTCATTACTCATCAACTGCATGCACAATTGGTACCAACTATACTGGATATTGAAGATCGATCTGTTCTCTAACCATCTCTAATAGTTTCATCGTTCATAGTTCAAGTACCTAGTTGTTGAACAGTAATTAATACTTAGATGTCGGGTGATGCAATATAGCATCACCCATAGGGAAAGGAGTAGTAAATAACTGTTATATCAGAACAAAAAATGGAAAAAGTAGGGTATCGTATTATTTCGGTAGCAGTTTTCTTTGATAGGTTTTGCTTAATGCTGCCGAAAACCTGCCGAAGAGAACCGCTGCCAAAGTTTTTTGATACCCTGAAGCAACACTATTCAGCTGATCAGATTTAGACGAAGCAAATATTTGCTATTTTTGGTACGAATTTTATTTGCAGAAAATAAAATCCGTACCAAAAATAGCAAATATTTGCATCGTCTAAGGCCTGCTTCAGTCACATTGCTATTATATTGATAGAAGAATATAAATTATGTCATCTTCAAAGTCAATTGAATTGAACATACTTAATTTAACCAATTTATTAAAAATACACAAAGGTCGCTTTTTACGCGGTTTTTTTTACGCGGATTCTGGAATTCACGCGGTTTTTTTTACGCGGACTTCGGAATTCACGCGGTTTTTTTTACGCGGATTCCGGAATTTACGCGGTTTTTTACGCGGATTCCGGAATTTACGCGGTATTTTTTTTTGGCGCAGATTTCAGTTTCCCTTCACTCGGAATGCTGGATTGACGCTGGTTATTTACGCGGATTCCGGAATTTACGCGGTTTTTTTACGCGGCATGTATCCCCCATGTAAAAAGCGACTTTAGTGTACTTACAAGGACAAGCTATGCGGACACGAAATAACCGAATATTGCTTGAATAATTCAATCGACGTTTTCCCCACTTGAGTTTTGTTGCTATGACACGCGAAGAGCGGCAGTCTGAATAATCTCGGACCTGTACACAAGCTTTCATGCAAGCCTTCATGTGGAAAGTAAATGACGCTTCTTTTGATTGTCGCTTCTATGAAGTATAATGTATGTATGAAGTATAATTGTATTCTATGTATGTATGAAGTATAATTTTGAAAGTAACAAAAAATCACTTCTAAACTCTTTCCCGCATGTGCATGTGGAAACCTCGTTTTCCAACGAATCACCCAACACGCGTCCGATAATTATTTGAAGCTTACCTTTCCGCTTGTAGAACACTCGTCGTAGACTTGCTTCTCACTTGGTATCCAATTGTACAACGACCTACGAAATGCCGCGAAAACCCCGAAACGGTTAAAGTGCTCTGGAACACTCGAGCGAGGTGGGAATGGTGGTCAATGCGCTACTCCCGTTACTGACTGTGTTGCCAGCGTAAAGAATAGCACCACACAATGCACTATACCTATCATTGGCAGAATCGTTTTAGTGTTCACTTCCACTATCACACATGATTTCGTAGTCCCAATTACACCATAAAAATTATTTTTTTACGAGCCGCAGTCGCAAGCAGTGTTGCCGCATCAATCTAACTGGGTAAAGAAGTTGGAGCAATATTAAAACATCTGGTAGAAACGAATAAATGAATGATGACATATTGAAAATACTTATGAGTATGAGTTTGAATTGAGGAATTGATAAAGGAATTGGTTTGGTTATGATGAGTGAGTGAGGGGTAAAAACTAATAGAGCTAGGAAGCATAAACTGAACAAAACGGCATATAAAAGTATAAAATGAATTTTATTCAACGTATTACAAAAAAGAATTTTCGATATCTAAATAAAAAGTCTAAAAAGTGAGTAGAAACGAAAAAAAATTTCCATAACTGAAATCGATTAGTTTGTGAAAAATTATTATTAACTAAATTACAATAAAAACTTAACCAAACCGGAATATGAATCTTTGTAAACCAAATAAAATAAAAAATTTTTTTTTTAAATTTTGTAAACATACCCCGGACGAATACATAAGATTCGCATGGATTCCTTAGGATTCCTCCCATTGGAATCGTGAAGCGTCCTCGATAAGGAATCCTGAAAAAAGAATCCTCAAGAATGCCCAGTCTATAGGGCTAGGATTCCTGAATAAGAATCGTGTAATGAGAATCCTTTAGATTCCCTAGGATTCGTCACATTGGAATCATGAATCGTCCTTGATAAGGAATCATGAAAAGGAATCCTCAAGACTGCCCTGTATATGGGGTTAGGATTCTTGAATGAGAATCGTGTAATGAGAATCTTTCGGATTCCCTAGAATTCCTCACATTGAAATCGTGAAGCATCCTTGATGAAGAATTCTGGAAAAGGAATGCCATGTCTATGGGGTAGGATTCTTGAAGGAGAATCGTGTTAGGAGAATTCTTGGATACGAAACCTTTCACTTCAACCGTTACGGGGTTCATGGGTACCCCAAATTAAAGTACTTGTAACTTCTGCAATTTTCATTCGATACTTGATACATGATGTGATACTTGTAGCACCATATTTGAACAGAATCTTACAATTAATGGTTCAAAGTTCTTAAAATTACTTCCACAGGCCATTTGTTAGCTTTTGAGTGTTTAAGTAATATGGCTTTCAAATGGTCCTTCCGGAATAGATTCCAGAGGGGCTTCTATTGCTGATAGAAACAATTAAATAAAACAAGGTTGAATACCATCCAAGATGAGTATTTTCAGGACCGGGATGATGCGCCGAAACCGGAAAACGACCTCAGACTCTATTTTGATTTCCTTAATGGTGACTTCCGGTGTCTGAAAAATAACAAAATCTGACCGAATACCTCCTAAAATGAAAATTTCCGGATGCGTAATGATGCCCAGAGACCGGAAACCAACTCCAGACGCCATTTTGAATTCAATATAGTAACTTCCGGTTTCTGAAAAAAGGCCTAGAATGGCCGAATATCACCCGATATGGGTTTTCCCGGAATCGGGATGATACCCAGAGACCAAAAAACGACCCAGACGCCATTTTGAATTCCAAAATGTTGTCTGGAATCTATTTCCGTTCTTTGGGCATCATTCCGATTCCGGAAATACTCATATTGGGAGGTATTCGGCCAAATATTTATATTTCCCAGAGTCCGGAAGTCATCATTTCAGAATTCAAAATGGCGGTCGTTTTTCGGTCTAAGGGCATCATCCCGGTTCCGAATATACCAACATTGGATAGTATTTGACCTTGTTCTATTTAATTGTTTTAATGGTCACTAGAAGCGCCAGTGGAATCTATTCCGGAAGGCCCAAAATACCCAAAACCATTTGAATGGCCTGCTAAAGTAATTTTATATATCTTGAACCAATAATTGTTAGCTATTGTCCAAATATTCATGAAATTCCTCAGTTTTCGGAGTATTGGATTCCCGGGAATAAGAGAATTCTTGGGCACCGCTGACGCTAATTTGAAAGTAGATAGGTTACTGAATCTTTTGCTGCCATCGAAATTAAATGAAAATCACAAGAATTTACAAGATATAAGAATTTTGAGCACAAATCGGTTAAAGTCATAGGTTTCGTAACCGAAGAATTCTCATAACACAATTTTCACTCGAGGGGTTCTCGAGTCCCATATACAAGGTATTCTTGAGGATTCTTTCGTCAGGATTCCTTATTGCGGACGCTTTACGATTCCAATGTGAGGAATCCTAGGGAATCTATGCGAAACCTATGGGTGCGACTAACGTATTTATTCTAACCGGGACGTCAGTCATGTCGAATATTCTGTCCTTGTTAGAGTGAGTTGTTCAAATTTGTAATTCTGTTCGCATATTCAAAGAAGTTTGTTCGCATTCTACTAGGTCGAAGCAATTTCGGCTTGATGCTAGAAGGACGCAAGGTCCATGTACAGTCGCAGTGTTCAGTTTACTTTGGTGATATCTTTATATATTAGATTTCTGGTCTTTTTGAATTACCGTGCTGGATAGAAATCCATACACCTAAGCACATGATAATCTTCGACGGTCAATATAAAATCAAGAAATCACATATTACTTTAAACTGACATGTTTAGTTATAGGTCTACTTATATTTTATCACTATTTTCCAGCAAAATGATTAAAATCACTCCGAAACTCGAAAAAATCATGTTTAAATAGAACATGTTTTGAATCGAAATCCGTACACAGTTTTTTGTCTGAATCAAAACCCGTACACTTTTGAATCGAAATCCGCACACACGCGATATAGACTGGATCAAAGTCCATACAACAATAAATCAAACTCCGTATAGATGAAGAAGTACAAAAATGAACATCTTTTATTTATAATTTATCTTTCAATTACCGAATAAGTATATTTTGAGGATCAACTGGCTCCAAAAGTTTCACACGGTTTTCTAATTTTTGATATCAGCTGAAATAGTGCAATTTTCGTAGCGTTTCGTAGTAACCGGAACGCCGGAACCTCTCGAAGCTTCCCGGTACGACTTTCCCTTGCGCACCTCAGTCACAGCTCGTTTTAAATTGTTTGCCGTATATTTATACTTATTTTCTTCCATTACATGCTGAAAACAAGAAGAAAGTTCAACAATATATGCATGATACACACGCTGTACGGATTTCGATTCAAGCAAATAACAAGAATCAAAATCCGTACGGCACAGTTTTTGTTGAATAAATACAACTTACACAATTTATTAGACAATATACAGCTCGAAAATGACAAAGACTTAACTTTTCCATCAATTTTAAAAAGATTCACAGAGTAAAACACTTATATCCCACTTGAAAATCGTTTTTATCTGAAGAACGTTTCCTTGGTAAATTCTCTAACGATACAACGAAATGACAACTGAAACCGATACACGATTGATTTTTCATTTTTAATATTTTTATTTCATGGCCTACTGGCGCATAGTTTAATTTAACAGAAGGTCAACAACTCAACGGATATGTACATGTAACTATCATATGAATTTTCACTTTTATAATGCTTAAAACTGAAGAAAAACATCAAGGTGTACGGATTTCGATACTGTACGGGTTTCGATCCAGCACGGTATATCATTTGAGGTTCAGATCAGAGGAAGCCAAAAAGAGGGGAATCTAGTTTGGCTGAAATATAATAAATTTTACATTGAACGTCTTAGCAGAATAGAATTAGATATTGAGAATATGCAATGTTTCCATTTGATACTACTAGTACAACAAAAAATCTAATACCGCGAGAGTCATTTCCATTTGTTAACCATCAGTTACACGATTGTTTGGTCAATATCAATACCAGACATAGGTTTTATATACTTCTAAAGTAGAATTACCAAGTTACAGGATTAATTTAGTAACTGAACACTTTGAGAAAGAAATAAATAACTTTCTCAGAAACGCAATTTGAAAAGAAATAGACACATTACGACACGTTTTCCTCAGTCTTATGCTATACACTCAGTTTTTTTACGCTGGGAATACGTACCTCATAAAAAACCACGTTAAATATGCGGAAATTAAATCTGCCTTGAAAAACCGCGGTAATTCGAAATCCCGCGTAAGAAACATGGTTGATTCGAAAATGCGTCTAAAAATTCGCGTTCATTGAAAATACCGCGTAAAAAATATCCTCGTCAAAACCGCGTAAAAATATTCTGTCCGGATCGCAGAGACGATTCCTCTCACGATTCTGTCGCCGAGTCGCCGAGATTCCTAAATTTGGATTCTTGAGGTTTTCCATAAGCGATTCATACAGATTCTGTCCGTATCGCAGAAACGATTCCTTTTACGATTCATTTGGATTCTGTAGGATTCTTGAGAAGGTTTTCCATATGCGATTCTTATAGATTCTGTCCGTATCGCAGAAACGATTGCTCTCACGATTCGTTTGGATTTTTGAGGATTCTTGAAAAGGTTTCCCGTATGCGATTCGCACAGATTCTGTACGTATCGCAGAAACGATTCCTCTTGCGATTCCGTCACCGAGTTACAGGAATCCTGGGAATTCTTACTCAGGATTCTCAGCGTGTTAGTAAGGGACGGCAGCTCGTGGTTCATACGACAGCACCTCTCCCCGCTTTCGGTTTACACTCCAACAAACATTGTCCACAACACTTTCCGTTCAAATACGACCAGTACCTACGAGTATATCATCCATGAGCAGTGTCACGGTTTCAGTCCATAGTAAAGTAGGTACTGTTCTAGTTAAGGTTTAGTACTCCGTCGGATTCGTGCGGTGGCGTTTGCTCCGGAATCGGAGCGTGCTGCGAAAGGCAAAGTAGGCTTGATTTCTTGCTTGAATACGTATCTGGGTCTCCTTACTTGTGTTATCGTCGGTGGTTACCAGGGATTCCAAGTATACAACCTTCTCCACTTCCAGTTAATTGCCTTCCATGACCACTGTCCGTAAGATGTGAGAGTTGGTTACTCTCGAGACTCTCCCTTTCATATACTTGGTTTTTGACGCATTGATTTCTAGTCCAACTTCTTTAGCCTTCGCTTTTATTCTGACGTAGATTACCTTCACCGTCTTGTAATAATGTTGAGGTCGTCTGCGAAGCCTATGAGTTGTGTTTGCTAAAAGTGTACTTTTCGTTTCATGGCACCCTCAAGAACAATGTTGTACAGCGTCCAGGATAGTCTATTTTCTTGTTTTAACCCTCTGCGCGCTTCAAAGGGATTCGGGAGCCGGCGTTGATCATTGTTATGCCATGGTGGTTGCTGCATTGTAGGCGATCGCCCTTGTTAGTCTCTCTTCCTTCCGAATTCTGTAAATTTCCCAGTAGAGTGCCTTTGCTAGAACCACTTTACCATGTTTATAGAGCTCTGGCGGTAGGCTGTCCTTGCCTGCGGCATTATTGTTCTTGAGTAACCCAATTTTTCGATTGATCTTCAGGATATTGGGAACTGAGACATCCTTTGTAGACACTCAAAGTTTAACTTCCATTTCGCCTCTTTGCGTTGCTCCGCTATTTAGGTGCTCATCGTGAACTGCTTCTACTTGTCGACCACATCGCATCCGTTCGTGATCAGATTTTCCTCCAACAAAAACGGTTGCTCCAGCTCCTCACTTTCTCTATCCTTCTGTTGCTCGTCAGTATCGTGGTCAGGTTATTCAGATATTGAGCTTGTCGATATTTGGCTGCGAATTCTCTTGTGACCCGAGATGCAATAAATGTTGTCTCTCTGGTGAAAAAGGGATCTTCAGTCACTGAACTTTGTTTCCTTCAAGGTCGGTGTTCTCCCGAACATAAAGCCACTGCCTTGAGACCTGTTAGTTGGCCACATGGGATCGTTTTCAGGGAACACACGAGACAACTCCTCAGTTTTGGTTACCTTCAATCGCCTCCGCTTTCCACAACCACTTCGATAACAGTTTTCAACAGCAACATAGTGTCCTGGGACTACATCCGCTTCTCCTGTAGCTTTAGTTTCCCCCGTCTTGCATGTGGGTTAGAGAAACGGAACTTCCAGATCGCTGTCCGCGGCAAGTATACATTTGTTAGCAATCTGTAAGGAGGATCCTCTAAATACCCGACTTTTGCGCCAGACGACAAGTCGTCTGTCAGGAATTTCAGATCGGTTTGCCCTGGCTAGCTTTATTCCCCAGCCTTACCGCAGGATCCACCCTCAGGTGTTTTCCTCCAACTCCGATTTCCCAAGTCCTTCCCAAAACCAGATTTCTTGCAACTTACTAAACGTATTAACACTCCTAATTCAATTCCTTCCCAAATTCTATCTTTTATTTCCCTTTTAATTTCATGAAGTTAACTGATAGCAACCAAGTTCGAACGTTAAAAACAAAAAAAAAATGTTTACTTTTTCCAAAGTTTGGGAATTTATGTGATTTTGTTTTTTTTTTTTCTTAATCTCCTTTCTGGTTCCTCAAAAAAGCAATCAACTGATCTCCCGGAGCGTATCCGCAAGCCAACGGGAACGATCGGTCTGGTTGTTTCATAGTGCCCTTTTTGTGACGTTACTTGTTTATCTATTGCGTGAGTCGTTTTTCCTAGCTACTCTATTTCCCCCCTACTTGACAATTTTGTTCCCTACTACGTTTTTACAGGGTTTCCGGTGTGTGTTTGTGGGTGGGGTATTGTACTCACGGGTTCTCTCTTCAGAGTGATGTTCTAACCACCCAGTGGTGGTTTGCGGCGGCCGTCGAGGGATGCTGGTGCTGCTAGGTAGGCAGAAACTGGCAGTGCTGGCTACCTAATAATTGCTCGGCGGTGGCGCCGATACGGTTTCGAGCGACGCGGCTACGAGGGCGATTGCTGATCCTGCTGACGGACCGACGACAGGTGGAGACAAACGGCTTCTTTCGTTGGAGGATCGGGACCTTCGGAAGGCTTCCTTCAGTCTAGCGTGAGTCGGGAGGATCTCACTGGCGTTGGGTATTTTTGCCCAGATAGACACGCTCACGGTGTGTTGCAACCACTGTAATGGCGAAGGGTGCTCGCGATGCCAAGATGCTACACCATGACCAACGCTCACCAAATGCACCTATAGAGGTACCGTGGAATGGGGTGAAATTGATCCCCTGAAAATTCGTGATAAAAAAAATACTAATCAAAAGATATTGCTCTTACAACACTAGGCAATGTTAACGTGTCCTTGAACGCAACTTTTGCATGATTCACATACCTGTAAAAGTTAACCCTTGCATGCCCGGTGCAATTTTTCATATATTCGAAAAATTCTTCTAACTCAGTCAAAACTCAATCAAATTTGATCAAATAAGTTTTCAAATAACAAAATAAGTATTGAATTAACTTAAAGTAATCTTAGTTGAGGGTTAATTACGTTAAATTTGGATAAGTGAGTGAAGTTTGATAAAAGCTCAAAAAATGTAATTTTCAACAATAATCATTCCATGCCATTAAAGAAATACTGATGATTTCGCAGGAACCACAAAGTTTTTAATTTCAGAGCTAGTTTGAAATCGGTCTAACGACGATCAAATAAGAACAAATTTAGCAACAAGCGGCTCGTGAACCAAAATAAACAAATTTTAACCTGAAATATCGTTATTTTCGTTTCCAAACCAACTGTAAATGATATTTTTCAAAGCAGAAAACATCATTTATTTTTAGCATGGTATGGATGGATTTGCAATGCCGGGATGTCTGCGACGGAAATTATATGGGATGCAATCCAGAACTGGATTCCCAACAGCGAGAAGCCACCACGTGGCTTCTATAGAACCGAAAATGCCCACCACATCAAATATTTTAATAAAAGAACTGCATTACCTGCTTTGTCAGATATCTTTGTTCTTATTTCACGACTCGTTTTCTATCCTTTTCTGTTCCGTAGCTGTAATTGAATCAATTTAAATGTAAATTCTAGACAAAAAGACGGACAAACTCACTTGTTAAAATTTTAGTAATGTCACTCGACTCACGGCTTTGATAAATTAACTATTTTCACTTGATAACAAACTCTGGAAAAATAAAATTTATAGTTACAATCCGAAATTTGCTACTCCGACTCAAATTTAACTTTTTTTATCACGATTTATAAATCCCGTTTGTTTGCTACAACTGAACTTCGATTCGGTGATTTGATTTTTCTAACTCGGTGGTCTAAATGGAAAAGAACAATTCTTTATCCTTCAAGATGGTCCAAGCCTAGAATTCTTCTTTTCTTTCCTTTCTTCATTACTCCTATTCTTAGTTCTGAAATTTCTAAGTCTAGGTTCCGATTTCTTGACAAGAATCTTCCTATCATCAATTTTCTTTATTCACCCACTCCTCCTATATGACCTAATCGATAATTGTTTCGCCCACAACTTCCTACTCATACTTTTAGTATGCTAATTCGAGCACTGTATCGTGGGTTGCCTGACCACAGGCGACCTACTTTTCACTACTATTTACTTTAGACGGATGTTCGTCATGAAACGCTCTCAAACTCGTTTCAAAACTTTTTATTACGGATTTGTTACGCGATTCCAGACCATTGACAACTGACTCATCGCTCCTCGACGACCAACCTACTGACTCCAACCACCATAACAACACTCTCAAAACAAGAAGACATCTTTTTCCAATTGACGCTTTAGATTTCTACGAGACACCGGGACGCATCGATGTTGGTTCCATGGATCTCCCTACCTCTCCGGCGCAGTCGAGCAATTCCATCCTGCGTGTAAATGCGAGACACGGAGCATCGAAAATTCCAGATCAGGCAAAAAGGCAAACGCTACTCCCAAATAGCTGTCTATCAGAAATTCTCTCATGACGAGACTACGGTACCATCAACGTATTGTTGCCTGAAATCAATCGAAATACGGTCCTGGACACAGACCGCCGCCGTAACATTTTCTCTTAAGTATTCTTCGTCCTTGATCGACGTATACCGAGAAAGATCATCTCCATTCAACAGCGGTTGCCCTGGCTGAACACTACGCTATGATGACTCAAATCAGAAAGAAAAGCAGTCTTGTGAAGGTTCTCAAAAAACAAAACGCTAACTCTACGGAACTATTACCTATCGCTCAACACTCGCCATAAACAGTTGGTTGCTCCTGCTTTCAAGGCCTTCTTCGGAATGTCGAACACAGGCTCAAACGGAACCCCAAATTATTTTTGATATGAGTCGACGAACAGCGGAAAGACGGTGGTCTCCCATCAAGGATGTTCTTAGACGGTGACTGAGCGAATTGTGTCAAACGGATCTGCCAACTATTTTCTCGAAAACTATTAAATCAGTAGTCTGGCTGCTCCAATAAGTACTCTTTTCACTAAATCCGTTAGTTCAGGTGTTTTCCCTCGATCTAGAAATTGGTGCCCATGTTTTCAGTATATAAGAGAGGGGACAGAAGAAACGTTATCAGCTGCCGAGGAAGTTCAACTCTTTACTCTATCCCTAAGCTCTTTGAGCTCATCGTGTTTAAACCCACTTTCTCGTTCTTCAGGCATTACATCGCAGACGAACGATTTTATACCTAAGCGCTGTATAGCTGTAATCTCCTGACGCTTACATCTCACGTAATAGACAGTTTGAGGACCTGTCTGAAAGAATTAAACCACCAAATCCCCGTACTTGAAAAAGCTTGAAAAGCTCGGCACGGAGGCTCACTACTACTCTGATTTGAACTTCGACGAAGTTTCTTCGACTTCGTTTTCTGCTCACTCTGGGATCCCACAAGGTTACCACCTCGGGTCATCGAATTTTCTAATCTACCTTAACGATGTCAACTTCCAACCGCAAGGCCCTCAACTGTCATTCGCTGACGACCTGAAGCTGTTCGTCAAAGTGAAATAAAGCCGCTGTACTCCAGGAGCAGCTACCGATTTTCGCGAAATGGTATGTGCAGTGTTGCCACATTTTCATCTGTACTGGCACTGCAAAATCTTTTTCATCTGTACTATTTTCGTAAAAAATCTGTACCAAAATCTATACCATAGTTTCTTGTTATGTGAATTTTTGAAAAAACAACCTAAACGACGTTTACTCATTATTTGATAAAAAATAAGACTGCATTGGCTCTGTTAATATTAGTAAGAAAGGCTCGATTGTCTATAAAACTTTTTCACACTTCCGAATGATCCTCGAGCTCGGTAGTACATATTTCCGAGACATCTTGGATTCATCTCGTTTTACTGAGAAATCATCAAAATCCAATGAAAATCATGATTTAGCAACGGTACTAAGATTTCGGATATTTCGTGCCAAATTTACCGGTAGGTTGAACTGAAATTTACGAAAAATGTGACCGCTGCTATTTTTTAAACTCAGAAATCAGTTGTGGCATTACCGGCAATAAACTACTGAGATATGGCAGTAAATTCGGAGTGTGGACTGCAAGATCGCATACATTGTATCGTTGCAGAATCATTAACAAAGTTTTGTCTAATCTTCTCTAACCATTGAAAAAATATGTACTTATTTGTACTTTTTCACAAAAATCTGTAATCTGTACGGTACAGAATCTGTAACGAAAAACCCAAAAATATCTGTTCGTTTCCAGATAAAACTATACAGTTGGCAACAGTCGACAAATGCAAGATAATTTCATTCTCAAGAAAGTTTAGTCCAGTGATCTTTGATCACAACCTGTCAATGGCGAATACACCTCTACGACACACAAACTGTGTCAAGGACTTGGGAGTACTGCTTGACTCTAAACTAACATTGTCGACTATTGTCTATTGTCTAAAAATACATATTATGTTTTAGTACGATCTAGTTGAGAGTACTGCGCTTCGGTGTGGAGTCCCTACTATCTGAAAGTAGTAAGCAAAATCGAGCCAATGCAACGGCGGTTCGTTCGCTTTACTCTCCGCAGACTATCGTGGACTGACCCTTTTCAACTACCCAGCTACTTATCGATTTAAACAACCTGCAAATTCGTCGAAATGTAATCTGAGCTACATTCGTCTAGTACGTGTTAATTTCACGAGTAGACTGTACGGCGATTCAATTGAACAGCTATGTCAGACCCCGTATTTTGCGAAATAGAGTCTTCCTTCACGTGCAGATCAGACGAATACACTACACCCAGACAACCAGAAGTTCTATGGTACATCACTATCGTAAAGCTGTGTGAACAACGTAAGTGTTTCATCGCATATGATGTTGTTTTGCGAACTTCTTGCGATGAAGGTAATAAACTCGCATAGCAATACAGATAAACTCATTACATGTTTGTTTAAACTCTTAATAATTCCACAAAGTGATGATTATACGTGCAAATAAAAAATCTCCCGTATCACATCGTATTGCATATAAACTTAGTTGCAAAAGGTATCATTTTGTATCCTCGAAAACGACAATATTCATGATAACAATCCCAGACAACTGGATGCCGCTAATGATTGCACTGCTTACTTCGCAAGAAGAACTACGATAGATCACCAATGTAAATGTTTCGTCGCAAACAAGTTGTTTTGCGGAATTCTAACGTTAAAGTGGTCGGTTCTATTATCTATTAACTATTTCAATGTTTAATTAAACTCGCAGTAAATCCACACATTGACGACTATTCGTGGAAATTAAAACCATCTGCAGTACATCGTATGGTATATAAATTAAGTCGCTCGAACCTTCATTCTACAACATTGTATGCGATTAACGCTGTGATAATACTGATCGTCCTCATTTTGAAACATATTACCAATATATAGAATCGCAGTAACTATTTTCTAGTTTTGTATCATTAAGTGACATATTCTGAAGAAAATGCGTGAATATTTAACCAAAAAACGAATAATTAAAGCTCGAAAGAGTGGAACGTATAGCCGATTGCTGAATCGGTTTAGGAAAAGATGGCAACTTGCTAATCAAAATGCTATGGAAAGGGACAAGATAAAACCAGAGTTTTCCGAATTTTTTCCCATGAATGCAGACAAGGATTTACAGGAGCTTACCGCAGAAACTCCTGTCAGTATTGAAGATGATATAACACAACTTCCGGTTAAAAATCTGGTTGCATCTAGCCACGACTGTAAGAATACTTATCGCATCAAATTATTACTTGCAAATTTAGAATTTAAACGTTTCCAGCTATAAGTGCGAGTTTGATTGATGCTATCCGGAAGTGGTCTACAGAGTTTCACATAACTCAAGCCGCAGTTACATCTCTTGTTGGAGTCCTCAATTCTCATCTGAATTTGAATTTGCCGAATGATGCTCGAACTATTATGAAAACTCCTAGAAATGTACGAATTGTGGAAATGACGGAAAATGGACGGTATTGGCACCAGAGGCTGCAGAACTGTTTGCAGAAGGCATTGGAACATCTCGATCGGCCAATGTCGATATCATTGAATATTAATATTGACGGTTTACCCGTGCATAAAAGTAGCATCAAAAACTTTTGGCCAATCCTCTGTAACATTCATGAACTTCGTGATATTCCCCCTATGGCAATTGGAATATATTACGGAACCGGCAAGCCTAAGTGCGCTACGGAATTTCTGAATCCTTTAGCGATGAGCTTCTGCCCTTGCTACAGTCAGGATTGACGATTAATGGTTTTTACGTTGCAATAAAAATACGCTGCTTCATATGCGACTTTCGCGCTCGATCCTTCATTAAGGGAGTGATTAATTTCAATGGAAAACATGGTTGTCTAAAGTGTACGACGAAGGGTAAATACTCTCATACTGCTAATATAGTGATATTTTCACAAACTAACGCTTTACCACGAACTAACGAGAAGTTTAGAGACGAAGAATATCCTGAACACCAGCGCAGTGATACACCTTTAGTTCGTTTGCCAATAGATATGATTGAAGATATCATAATCTCTGACGCTCTGCATCTTTTGGAATTGGGAGTAATGCTACGGTTATTGAATGGATGGCGTACGGGATCAATGACGAAACGTGCTAAGTGGAGTACAAAGGAGAAAATTTAAATTTCAAACATTCTTGTGCAAATACGGTTTCCGAAAGAAATTCATCGTCGAATGCGTTCATTGGAATTTGTGTCCTTGTGGAAAGGTTTGGAATACCGTAGTTTTTTGAATTATGTTGGATTATCGTAACTAAAAGATTATTTGCCAGAAAAGTACTATCAACATTTTCTCACCTTGTTCTGTTCAGTCAGAATTTGTTCGGCTGAAATTCATAAACATTTGCTACCAATTGCCAAGGATATGTTTGTTGATTTTATAAATAATTATAAGAATCTGTACGGCATTGACTACTTGACAAGCAATGTTCACAATTTATGTCATATTGTAGACGAAGTAAGCAAATTTGGATGCCTATCCACATTATCAGCTCATCCTTTCGAAAATTATCTTCATTCTATTAGGAAAATGCTTCATGCAGGACCTTTACCTTTGAATCAAATAGCCAATCGATTAACCGAGCTCATCACTAGTGAAGCATCAGTAGCTATCAGAGATGTTTGTCAGGCAAATGTAAGATCTATTCAAGCAGTACAGAAAACAGGATCAAAAGTAGCAATTACTTTAACAGATTTTATTTGGAGTACAAACTTTGAGGATAAATGGGTTTTAACTAAAGATCTTTCAATAATCTCCCTAGAAAATGCTGCGGTTCAAGCTGGAATATTGAGTGTCGTGCAATACTTAATAAGGTAGATTTTTTTGAAAAACCATTTAAATCTTCATATATTCATGTTTATGCTGCAGGTGAAGAAAAGAACAATTTTTCGAAGCAAATTACTATTGACGTGAACTGCATAATGTGCAAACTCGTTGCTGTTAAATACAAAACGAAAATTGTTTTCGTTCCTCTTATTCACACTCTAGACATGGAAAAACAGTAAGTTTTAGAGAGGTTGACGTTCAAATTTATAAATATATTTCTTATATATAAATATGTGTAATCCAATCGAATGAAAAAGAATACAAAATTGTACAGAAGGCCTTTAAAATTACACACTCAAACAAAGTTCCATCTAATTTAATTGATCAAAACTTCGACACGAGATGCCATGTCAATATCCATATGCGAATCTTCATCTGACTCTTCGTGGTCAGTTGAATCAGTTGTAATATTATCAATCAGTCCATCACCATCCTCGGCATCGTCAACTACAGCAGCATCAATTGACTCTTGGTTAGAATGATACGCTCCACTACGATTGTCGTCATCAACCAGACCATCAACTGGTACAACTGCCTCATCGCCTTTCACTCGTTTGCGGCGACACGTGGATCTGCGCAACTGCTTACTAGAAGATCTTGCTTTCGAGTAGCGGAAAAGTCGATTCTTGCAAAATGATTCCAATTTTACTCTCGTATACGTTGGGTCACCGATGCTTACTATTGCGAAGAGAAGTTGTAGAACATTGGCAAATTCGCGAAAACCTCTTTTTGACTTATTTCCTCGGTTGTTTCCGGTCCAAGTAAAATTATTCCAAAACGGTCGTGTGAAAAGAATGTCCACAATTATTTAGCTTGCAGAATAACTTTTTCCGTAGTAACTAGTAGGGGGAATAATTTTTGTGAGTATTTGATCTGAAACATAAATCACATTTAGTTGATGCCTAAATGAAAATAAAAGCAAATTTTAAAGCTTAAAACTTACGTATTCCTCAAATACATGTTTGTTGGCCAACATTTTATTGAAGTTGATTAAGTCGTCCTTGTCGTTTATGTGACTATGTTTTTCAACTGAATTTCCTGCTTGTGGCTTAGATTCATCTCTACAATCCATATGTAGCATTGTAGCAAAACGCGGGAAGCTTTTGTCCAAACAATCTTCAACCACTTGTCGAATCGATGTTTTAATGCCCTCGATAATATCTAGCTTCATTTGAATCATTTCGTTCCTCATATCCGTCACTTCAGTCCTCAAGGTGGTTACTGCAGAGCCCAGCTCTGTTATGTTGGACTTCAACGATGTCACAACGCTTGTTATTTCGCCTAACGAATCTACAGGGTTGCCTGAAATCACGAAGTAACGTACACGTGAATATTCGTAATAGGTAAAAATAAAAAAACACAAAGCATTCATATGTACCTAGTTCTCCTGCGGCTCCAGAATTGTTTGACGGTGGGTCGATGTAAATGATGTTCTCATCAGTCAGATATATAGACGAAATGCCGGTTGATCATCTGAAAGCTCTAATAGAGCGGCCGAAGTCACATCTATAAAAAAATATATGATAATAGGCGTGTGTTTGCAAAATTTGGATATAAAGGGTGACAAATATGGCGTCCAGCAGCAAAAGCAGCTATATTTACGTACAGCAGATATTTTTAACGTCCAGCAGATAGTTTTCACGAATTTATAGTAAATATCAGAATATTATGACAGTAGTTAACGTGATTTTCGCTTGCTGGTATCACACTGGGAGAGGGAGTTGATAATTGAGAATATTTACCTTTAGAATTGGCCTTTCCTTCCTTGTTTTGTGAATTCAAATGGGGTTGTGAATGTTGTGGCATAATAATGCTACAGGTACCAGGACCACCTGGATCCAGTGATTGCTCAGTTTGGATTGATATGGTAGGTTTGGCCAATCCCATTGGCCGAGTATCGAAATCCTTCGTTTGCAGTAAATGACGAGGTGGTTCGTTTTTTTCAGTTCCAGGAATCTGTCCCTGATGCGATCGTGTTTGCAACTGGATCATTTTGTTATAATCTTCAGGAGGGCGTGATTCAATCTTCTGATTTCTCCGGTGCTTCAGTGACTTCCGCTTAGCTTCGATGTCCGATACTTCCTGCTTAAGTAGGTCTTCAGCAGCAGCTTCCGCGGCTTGTAGGCTTTTATATTTACGACCCATAATGGCAGGAATCTTTTTTGTGGAACCATTAAATTCAATTCCACCAGTACGCAGCTTCTCCAGCTTGTCGTTGGAGGGAAGCTTAGGCCACATCAGATAGCCGTCGTGCATCCACGAAACTGGAACAGCCAGTACACGCAGCTGCTGCTTCTCGAAAAATTGAGCCACAGCAAACATCTGCGAACAACTCGGATCAATCATACTATTTTACATCATATCTTTTTTGGAAACTCACCTTTAATTGTTGTTGATAGCAGTAAATTCACTTATTTGCTTCAAACATCGACACCGTTTTTTTTTTCGAACGACCATGACAGTTCAATCTGAATGTAAACAATGAGTATTCCCGCAGAAAGTTACAAACTAACTCGCACTGCGAAATCCAATTAGATTCTTGCTTTACGATGTCTCGTAGTCATTTATGCGATGAAATTAGAAAGTTATTACCAAAATATATGGATTTCGGACAACGAGACCATGGAGGAGTGGAAAGAATGATGCTTGATAATTCAAGAGTTCGAGGTTCGAGTCCGGATACATACACACATTACAGCGTGTGTTCTCACAGGAAACAGAAAGGTAATAAATTAAAGACTGATATTTGCAATTTCCTGGAATAGCAATAAATAATAGGGAAATGTATGAAATAGCAGTAGATAAATAATAATTGCTACGGTTCGCTGTTTTTTTTTAATTTTGAGGCATGATTTTGGTCGCATAATGTTCTAAACTAAAACGCAGTAATGTATGGCGAACATCGCATAAATATCTGAAATAATTTGCTAACGCTGACTTGTAAGGTCGCATTAAGTAATGAACAAACCCGTATTGTATATTCAAGCATCACTTATAGTTTCGTTTCAAATCGCAAACATGAAGTTGTGAAGTCGCATTGAATAATGAAACAACTCGAAAGCTTTAACAGTTAATGTCGTATTTAAGAACTTTTTTCATCGTAAAAGTTTCTTGATGTTTCAGGAATGCATGTATATCGCCTCCACTTTTGCGCGTATAAGGACCGTTCGCAGCATCTTGTGCGATGTAACTATCACGTATAAATGTACGTATAATGCAATGACTGTTTGTATTATACGTGTAAATTGGTTGTCTGGGCAGTAGCTTCGATACGAAAACTGGTCTGAAGCACTTTTTAACCGTTACGCATCATGTTTCGACTTTGACGCTAGCCGCTAGATTTTGAATAATCGT
Organism: Wyeomyia smithii; assembly: GCF_029784165.1. Classification (NCBI taxonomy): domain Eukaryota; kingdom Metazoa; phylum Arthropoda; class Insecta; order Diptera; family Culicidae; genus Wyeomyia; species Wyeomyia smithii. Next base: position 278,786,550 of record NC_073695.1, read on the forward strand.
TATTTAACACTGGCTCGTAGTCCTTAGGTTAGGGAATCAGTTGGGCCTGAGGTTCAGGTGATGTATTTTTCACAAATAAACAAATATACTATTCAGGTAGGCTGTCTCACTAGCGCCATCTTGTCTATAGCATCCGAGGCAACACTTTTCTTACTTCAACCGCCTGCTCCGAGTCAGACGCTATCGTGGACCGCCCTAACCTGGGTAACAGAAGCTCAGAAAAGCTAGGCTTTCCTTCAGTGAGGTCAACTCCCCTCCGTCTTCCCTGTCAGTATACGACCAAATTTCCAGTTCGGGTTGATTACCATGATCTTCACTTGGTTACTCGTATCCCATCCGATATCACGATGTGGTACGGAGAGGAGTCACTGGGTAAGATTCTATGAACCACAATGAGGTCTATTTTTATCCTGCAAGTACACGAAGTACTGGTTCTACACACTGCCTGGCCAATACCAATTGTTTTGAACTACAAAAAGCTTCATAGCGTACGCACATGCTTTTTGGTTGGAGAAAGTAACCTTCTGAAAGAAACAAAAATAATCAACCCGTGATTTAATCCTAAAATTGAAAAACAAAGGCAAAAGCAAACAAATTACTTAAATCAAGTTAAAGTGAAGTTGATTGAATAAGAATAAAATATTTATAAAATTCGAAGAAACACTAAAAATATGAAAAACTGGTTATTATATTTATGAAGTTGAGTTATAAAACTATTGAGATTTGGATAAAGACGATGGTACAAACAGGCTCAAAATTAAAATTAAATTAAATGGTGTTTGGCACAGAGGCATGGACCATGAAGTGTGCCAGGTTTACAAACCGACGGATAAAGTCGGTGGATATAGCCATATATAAAACACGGCAGGCTTCAGTGGGCTGGGCATTTAGCTAGAATACCGGAGCAGCAAAAATTATATTCAGCACATTCCCGATAGAGGACGTGAACTCCGGGGTAAACCCTGCACTCATTAAGTGTATGCTGTCGACGAGGATGCCCGCGTAATAGGTTATTAAAGATGACTTGAGAGCAGTGCTTGAGAAGGGATCGAAATTTGATTGTGACTGCGATGAATGCACATGCTTTTTTCGTTTGAATTGAACGGCAGAAACGATCGGGCGAACGAAAAAAAGTTTTTCTCTTTCTCTCGTGTGACGATTTTTTTTCTAACGATAGCGACCGCAGTTTCGGAGAAGTCGATTTTAAAACTCTCTCGCTCGATCATTTGAATTTATGTTGAACGGAGCAAACTAGAGTATGATCGGCAGCATGTGGCGTGTTTTATTTTCGTTTCTCTCGTTCTCGACTGGTTCTTGACTGGCTGTCTGAACGGTCAAAAAACGGTCGATGAATGCTTTTTCGCTGCATCGGATGGGATTGGGGCACTGCTTACAGATGCACGTTATTTTTTGGTGGAGAAGTTTGTTGTTGTTTTTGTTGATGTTTAGCGATAATTGCTCGAGGACAAATGAGGTGGAGATATAGTTTGAATATTTCTTCATGCGAAATGCTGAAGTCCGTCGTTGTTATGCGTCGCAAAGCGCCGACAGGCACAAGTAGTGTTTTTACTTCTGCCTACGCGGCTAGCGTTATACCATATGTTGCGTTACGCGCGGCTGTAATTTATATTTTCCCGAAGCTTATTCAGACTCTTGCTTCGCTTATATCATTGGCCCAACAGATAAGCCGATATATACTCTATTCTTTTTATATCCATCGTTATCAGTAGGCTAATTTTTCAGTCAATTTTTTTTTCTGATTCGTTATGCATAAAAAGAGGAAAAAGACAATCCTTATGCCCTGACAAATCACGTTCTACAATTGAGTTTATAGTTTTGTGATGTATTGGTTGATAACCGTCTTACAAACTGTGTTTTTTTAGATGCAAAAAATCACAGGAGGGTTGTGTGCAAAGCCACGACTGCAAGGTTGAAGTAGAATACTTTTACACAGCTCTACTTACGGCTATACATTAACCTACGGCCGGGCGAATCGGTTCACGCCGCTTTTCGCGTTTAGCCTGGCAGAGGCCTAATGCGCACGGCCAACACAATAGATAGGTGTTTTTACATTGAAAATTAGACACGGCTTTACTGGAGTAAGTGTTGGCAAATGCATCTACCGATATTACCGCCGCTATCGTACGAAAGCGCTTCGTTTCATGTGGGGAATAATATCAACTACGAAAAATGACGCGCGTCTAAGCACACCCGCACTGTTTCGCCGTGCCGCTTCCATTTACTTCCTTATAACATCCGCCTCATGGAGTACAGCGGGGGCCTAGTGTGGTTGGTAACGTCTCCGCCAACCACGCTCGACGCCTGGGTTCGAATCCCACCGCCGACATAGGTGTTGATGGTTGTGAGGTGGCGTGATCCACTCACAACCAACCCAACTGGTCTAGATTCAATCCTAGCCGACACCGGGAGATTTTCTGAGGCGAAAAATCTCTGGGATCACGCCTTCCATCGCATGAGGAAGTAAAGCCGTTGGCGCCGGTCTGTTAATAAACGGGTCGTGAGTTAGGGTCCTGGGTGTGGAGTCGCCTCCCTGGGCGTCGGTGATTGGCCACAACAGTGGCGGAACTAGACCGACGGAAAATAGGCGAGAATAAAAAAAATCCGCCTCATGGAAGTACCGGCTGCACCCACCGCTGAGGCTGTTACCATACTGCTACTGGTACCCAAAACTATTAACTCTTCAAATTAAGTGTTTTATTTGTCCTCAAAAGAACAATTGTTCAATTCCATATCGGATATAATGCAATCGCATCTCTGTAATATTACCAACAGTAATATTCTTCTAAACAAAATGATCCAACTTTTCCATTAGAGGATATGCCGGCTGATGTACGGCAAAAATCTCGCCCGATCGCTCGCGTTGGCGTTCGTTCTCAGGCAGAGGCCTGAGACGTGGTGACCAACCACAGGGCAAGCTCACCTTCCGACTAATGAATGTGGCTAGTTTTTCCAGAAACACTCTTTTACCATTCCCTAATGTTCTTCAGACAAATTTTTCGACAATTCGCATATGATTTTTGTATCCAGTGAATAAACACCGATTGTGCTCTCACACACGCAACGGTTTTAACCCGTATTTTATTGCGGTTTGTAACATCAAGCGATTTCGTTTGCTCGCTGTTGCGTGTTGCATCATGTTGCAACTTGGCAGCTGGGAGACGACGAAATTCTGTTCATGCTGATTGATTAAATCGACTTCATATTAGCTCTGCATAGTCGAACTAACTGCTTTTGTAAATGCGTTCAAACAGGGCAGTTTATTATTTAAAGTCGGTTATGCTGATCGCAGCCTTTGCGTTTACGAAATAAAGTAAAAATTAGACAACTACAACAGAATTTGATTGCATACCGCACATAATGTCTGCTTTTGCTGATGCCAGAAAATTATTAACCTTCAATTTTTTGTTTATTTGCCTTGAAAAAGGCATTTTGCGGTTCAAAACCGGTTGCTGATCGCAACCTTTGAGCTGCCCTAACAGTGGGGGAATTAAGATACACGGACAACATGCACTGTGGAAGCTATTTCACATTCAGTGAATAAGACGGGCGCGACAGATTCAAATTGCTAGGATCCAACACAGGATGCTTGCTTGCGTTGTCAAAAAATTATTAATTTTCAATGACTTGTTTATTTGTCTTGAAAAAGGCATTTTGCTTTTCAAAATTGGATTTCCTGATGGCAATCTTCATGCTGCCCCAACACGGGGGGAAAAATGGCAGTCTGGCGACACACGCTGAGAAGAACCGCGCTGCTCCTGAGACGTGGTGACCAGCCACAGGGCTAGTGCTGTTGCTAAGGAAGGACGACTACTGTTTTCGCTGTCTAGAACTATTCTGAGCGGCTTCGGCTGTAACAGGCTCTTATATAGGCCAAATAGCATGTTTTCAATTGCAAGGTATATGATTCTGTCGACCGTGCTTGGGAAGCAATCATATAATGGCCAATCAGAGGTCAAATTTTTCGTTTTGACGAGGCTTGACTATTTTCAATAGTACAATAATGCGAATAATAAAATTACAATTATCTGCATTTGAGAAGAATCCTAGAAGATTTTCCAATCTATTGCTGCAAGAACGAAGGAAATCCATCGAATACTAACCAATTTATTAGCATTTGAAATTGGACATATATTTCACTTTTTTCGGTTTTAGATTTTCATTTCACATCCCTATGTAGCCGAACTTCCTGAGAGAAGTATTCTACTTCAAAATCACAGGAGGGTTGTGTACAAAGCCACGACCGCAAGGATGAAGTAGAATACTTTTACAAGAAAGAAAACCCGGCTGCTTGCGTGTCAGTCATTTTTTAATTTGTTGTTCAATTCCATATCGGATAAGATACCGATCACATCTTGGCGTTATCACTGACAGTGCGAATAAAGTACTCCTTGTGATAAAATAAACAGTGAAAAGCTGATTTAACACTCAAAACTAGACGGCTCATTGGTTGTCAAAATGAGTCAACTTTCCATTGAATGCATTTACTAGTGCCCGCTATCGCACAGAGACTGCATTTCACTAAAGTGCCTCACTGCATCAGCTGCTATCGATGCTAAACCCGCTGCAACTGCTACGCTATCCGTAGCCATGCCAATGTTTTGGCCGCTATACAATGCTATTGGTATCCGCTATCCCTGCATCAGCTGGCCCAGCTGCTATCGATGCTGAGATCCACTGCAACTATTTCACTATCCATTGCTATGCCACAGCTGTGGCCGCTATCCGCCTGGTATCCGCTGCACTGCTGCTGCTAATGGAAGACTGCTGTTGTCGCTGTCTAGAACTATTATGAGCGGCTTCGACTGAAACAGGCTCTTCTATAGGGATGAAAAACCTATCGATAGTAGTAGGAAATCATCGATAACTCTCGATAGCCATTCCAGTCGATAATTCCCATCCTTACTCTTATACAGACAAATAGCAAATTTAAAATGGCATGGTCTATGATTCAGTCGACTGTGCTCGGGAAGCAGTCGTATTAACGACTATTAAGATCAGTCGAATATTGCGCTTCAACAAGGATTGACCATTCTCAATAATATTGCTGCTTGTCATGATTTGAACTTGACAATTTTTGAATTTTAATAATGCGAAATTTTTTTTTATGCTGATAATGAAAGCTTTTCGGATGTTGTGCTCATGACTGAAGGAAAAGATAGTTCAGTACGTTCTGAGACACGGAGATGAAGCCAAATATATATCTGTTCCAAATTTCTTGAAAGAGTAAATTGATTCAAGAGAATATATTAACTCTTCAATTAGGTTTTTATTTCATCCTGGAAAGGACAATTTGTTGTTTAATTCAATGTTTGATAAGATGCCGATCTCATCTTTGCGTTTTCACTGGCAGTGCGAATAAAGTATTGGGGGGAAATAAACACTGAAAAGCTTTCCAGAACGTTCTTTTCATTGGATGCATTTGCTAGTGTGCCTGCTATCGCTCAGAGACAGCATTTCACTAAAATGCCACACTGCATCAGCTGGCCCTGCTTAAAATATTGATGCTGAGACCAACGTCAACCGCTGCGCTATTCCCGTTGCCACAGTAATGGACGCTTCCGTTGCCGTAGGTATCCACTGCCCTGCATCACCTGGTCCTGCTATCGATGCTGAGACGCGCTCCGCTATCCGTTGCCATACCACAGCTTTGGCCGTTATCCGCTGCACTGCAACTGCTGCTGTATCCACTGCTGCTGCTAAGGGAGGACTGCTTCTGTTGCAGTCTAGAATTATAATGAGCGGCTTCGAGTGAAACAGGCTCTTTTATAGGCCAAATTGCACATTTTAAATGGCAAGGTCTATAATTCTGTCGACCGTGCTTGGGAAGCAATCATATAACGACCAATCAGAGGCCGAATTTTTCGTTTTGACAAGGCTTGACTATTTTCAATAGTACAATAGTTTGAATAATAAAATTACAATTATCTGCATTTGGGAGCAATCTTTGAAGATTTTCCAATCTATTGCTGCAAGAACGAAGCAAATCCATCGAATACTAACCGATTTATTAGCAATTGAAATTGGACATATTTTTCACTTTTTTGGTTTTAGATTTTCATTTCACATCCCTATGTAGCCGTGCTTCCTGAGAGAAGTATTCTACTTCAAAAATTAAAGGTAGATTGCAAATCAGCAGAAACATTAGAGGCCACCTAAATTGAATTGTTGAAACTAGCTCAATTTTAGTTATGAGTTGTTAGTTGTTTCTGGTACCCAGGAGCGGATTAAGGCGAAGGCGAAGCAGGCGAACTTCAAAATTGATGTTTGATGCATGAATAGGATCATCAACAATGTATGGAGAACACTATTAATGTATAACGAAAAAGAATTTCCCGCATACAAATTGACTTGAAAAATTAGCCTCCTGATAACTATCGAATTCAAAAGTATCTATCTGTTAGGCCGATGATATAAAGGTCGGATTCGATTATATAGAGACTCGATTTTATATTGACTCGATTATATGTATATGATTCTATTATATATAATTTCAAACTCGATTATACTGCCGTTCCAAGCATAGTTGTCCCAGCGTGCATAAGAATGGCAGTATATATAGTAGCAAAAAAAATTTTTTTAAATTTCAAATGTGATCTAGAGCGAACATTTCGTGAGAGAACATCCAGAAAATACGTTACGCTTGATAGAAAGGGAAAAAAAATAAAAAATAATTAAAAACAATGAAAAATTTTGGTTTTTTGGTTTTTGGAATTTAAAAATTAAAAGAAATTGAAAAACCCTAAATAAAATTACCTTAATAAAAAAAAATTCAAAAATATAAAAAAAGAAATAAAAAAAATTTAGGAACAAACGAATAATTTGAAAATTTTCAAAAATTTGAGAAATTAAAAACGAACGAGTTGACAAATCAATAAACTGATCGAACTTTTTCTTTCCATTTGACACCAGGAATAACTACAAGAATAACTACAAGATATATGTATAATTTTCATAAGAACTGTGTTTGCTGACTTTAGGGGGATGAGTCAAAAATAAAATTCTTCCTATTTATTCGAAAATAATAAAACATTCATGTAAAATGAATAAAATACATTTTTTCTCTGATTAGATTATATATAAAATTCGATTATATATAGTGAAAAAAAATCAGAGACTATATATAATCGAGTGTGACCTGTACTTAGCGATGCGAAAATTTAAATTAGCTTCGGACAAAGTACACCACCGCACAGTGGGGAGTCGCTGGCCATCGACCCAAAATTGAAAATGTGAATTTCATTTCAATTATATTCTTCCTATAGTTGTATACTATTGAAGTGACAGGATCCAAATTTTTAGAGCATTACGACAAAATTTGAATTTTCTATGATTTTTCAAAGTGTACTGAGTCAGCGTTTTTAAGCGTTTTTCTTGAAAAATAAAAATGCAATGTTGCGAAATTTGCTGGAGCCCCAAGAGTAACTTGAATCTTGATGACGTCTAAGTAAAAGTTGTCTATAAAATAGTGGAGAATAAATCCTAATCATTGGATAATGTATAATCCTCATCATTGGATTATGTATAAATGTATAAATTGACGGAATCAAAAAATTACGTATTTTTTTTTTAAAGCAGCGTTTAAAGTTTGAACGGCAGGGTTTGGCACTATTGGCACTAGTTTTAAAAGATAGCTTGGAAAAAATGCCTTAAAATGCATCTAGTCCGATCTTGCGCAGAGTTGCGCAGAGTACCTTTCTTTCGAAGAGAAACGACGAGTGTTCGGCACATGTCGGATTTGAAAAATGTAAATTTGAATTGTACACTGCAAACCGTCTACATAATAACAAATGGCTCATATTAGTCTGATAATAACAACGTTTTCGAACAAGTTTCAGTATAATTAATCACACTATTTGCATATTTTCAAGTTTAACTGATCTATATTTCGATAATTAACGAAGTATCAAAATCATGTTTTAAGTTTATATCATACCAGTCACATGTAAAAACAATCGTGTAAACATAAACCATGACATAATACATCACCTGCTAATTTCTACAGAGCAAATAGTGAATAGTTATTTTGACGTTAGAAACTGCATTTTGAAAACCCTTCTTGAAGATATTAAAACTGTATTGAAAATGAACACAAAAATAAAGATGAAGGTGAAAGTGAATGGAAAAAAATGCAAATGGAAAAAAATGCGAATGCGATAATAAGAATCAATAGTCACTTTGAAAAAAAAAAAACAAGTCATAAGTAATTTTCAACACGAAGCATATTTTTCTTTTTTTTCTTTTTCTTGATAACTGATTAATATTTAATGTTTTTTATGGCATATGAAAGTCTTTCATGCATCATGCATTTTATTTTCCAAAAGATTGAAGCCGACGTAAAATTTTCCTCATATAATATATATAAAAAACATGAAATTTTCCCTGGCGTCAAAAATACGCATTTTCATGCAAAAATAATATCAAATTCGTACGCAGCGTCCCAAAATTATATAAAAACCATGTATTTTCCATGATTTGAAGATAATTTTTCGCTTGGCCAGCATTTGTATGGAGCCGCCCCACTGTGCACCGCCGCGACGCGAGCTGCGCAACATAAAGTGCTAGCCACGTTGGCAGATGTAACTACACTACTCATGTCCAAACGCGATGCTTTGATTTCCATGGATGCTTTGAGAGATGTATGAAGAATTAATCAAACAGCTTCAACACCTTACTTTTCCATAATCGCTAAACATTAGCAACAACAACAACAAAAACAAGCGCCTCCAGCCACCAAAACTCTGTAACAGAACATACGCATCAGAAGCATACTGCGACTGTCGGTCAAATGAATTTTTTTCCGGTCGTTCATTGCCACTAAAAATCAATGGATATTGAACAAAAGGAAAATGCGAAAAAAATCGTCATAAAGTAGTGCGAACAGAATTGCGAAGATTCTACACTAGAGAGGAAAAGAGATGATCGTAATGCCCATTCGTTTTATTTTGCAATCGGAAAACGAAATTGAACGCGACAGCTCGGAGAGACGAACGGTGTACGAAGTCTCGCACAAAACGGATAAGATGAAATTGAATGACTGATATTTTTGTGTTCGGTAGAAAAAAGGATTGATCAGAGCACTGCTTGAGAGTAGCAGTCCAAGATCGAGTTACATGGCGAGCAGTCCAAGATCGAGTTGCATTCTGGATTCGGAACTCTTTGGTCGACAACAGTGGAAAAAAAGTTGCCCTAGAAAGGTTATAGGTCTTTGAGCATTTCTGTAAATTTTTGTGGCCCTAGTATATGCAGAAGTACAAAAGGTTGCAGAGTAATTGCTCGCCGGACTCGTCGCATTTACATTTGCTTACGGAAAAACTCATTTTAGTCGCGTCAATACAAAAAAAAACTAACGGTTCATTCGAGTTGCAAAATATATAGCTAATAAGCAAAAACTATTTGCTTTAGACATTTGTTCATTATTTATTTAAACATATTAATATTTTAAAATCCTAGACCAGTTCCGTCAGAAGTTCATGCAATTTGACCGACTCTTAAAACAGTGTGAAATTATCACAAGTAAATATCATTGATACCCACTCTAATAAAAATTTGTTTGAACAGTTTCCTTTACAAGATTCTGAAATCAACAATTATACTGTTCTGTCAAAAAATCTGTTTTTCAAGATCATAGCTGGGTGTCCCACATACTTTGAGCTTCGATTAACATTAAAGTGCAATCAATTTTGCACGTTTCATTTTGTCGCGCAAAAAGTCGATTCGAGATAACAGCACAAACTAAAATCATTTTAGCTTAATATAGCGGAAACCATCAAATCTGGTAAGAAATACTAAACACATGAATTATTCATGAATTTGGTTATCTACAATTTATCCAGGTCCATCATTAACAACATCCATGGTGGACATGAAACAAATTAGCCCCACCAACGACTCGATCGTTTTACACCGGCGTAGCCCCCAGCAATCGGCTGACGCGCTTGTGCACCTATCGCAGATATCTCCCACCTTTTAAGCCAACTCATTTCTCAAATCGGACTTTTTTCTCCCAAAAAAAAAAACCTCCGAACAAAAGAACGTGTAAACCACCAAAACACCACTCCATCAAGCGCGGCCCTATCTCCGGCAGTGGATCCACAACGTGACTTTCACATGACACCGATCAGCTTCTTTTAAAATTTGCATCTTTTAAATTTACAACGGTGACTCATCGAAACACTGTGCGACGTTCGACGGAGAGCAAACAGCAGCCAAGCCACTATCACAATGCATCACGCGCTCCCATTACATTACGATGCAACTCTTTTGTTTGCAGTTTGCGCTCGAAATCGCTGCTGCTCCCGGGAGGCAGTAGTTCAATTATTTTATGTACCTGTCAACCGTGAAAGGTTTCGAATCTGCGGATGCTCGAAAGTGATTCCATTTTCTTGTCTCTGTCTTTTGTCGTTGGCGATACACGCTGCGGCAGTCATCATCAACAGGCGAACAACTCGCTTTTGTTGTTGGACGCTCCGGCTGAATCTGACCCACATCGGTTGTTTTCTGATGCTTTTATTACTCTTTTTTTATTTTTGAACAAATAAAAGTCGAAACGAGGAGAAATATTTCGATTCCAATCACGCCCATTCACCCGCTGCCTTCAACGCCCGAAAGTCGAATGGCTGCCCCGGGTCGCTTGATGAGGAAAACCATTCAAAACCGTCCGGGAGAAATTCTCGGCAAATGTGGTTATTAATTTACGATGATATTAGCTTTCGTTTCATAATGACTAATATTGATGCCCAGTGAATAATTTTGGTCGTGACTAGGCATTGCACTTGCACTGCTTGCACTGAGCTGGACAGTGGCGGTTTTATTAGCTTTCAGGGGACACTGTCTAACAAACGGTTAGGTCGTTAATTCTCCCCAGCTTCTAAATGTTGCCAGCCCCTGAAGGCAGTGATTATGCAAATTCACTCAAATCCAACCAACGCAAAGAAACTCGATATATTCTACCGCTTTGTTATGAGAAATATGTTCATATGTTTTGTACGAGCAATAATAGCCCGTACCGTATTAGCAAACAATCTTTTTCTAACAAACGAACACTCGAGCGCCATGGATTCCGAACAAAACTTCTCCGCATTCCATCAATTATCTTACGAATCGCCAATACTTTACGCTTCATCCAGTAGCATCTTGACTGCTTGTAAATCATTAATCATAATTCTTCTTCCCTTGGTTGTGATTATTCCGCCCTTCAGCTCGAAAAATGCATTTTTACCAATGACGGCATCCTTGCGGTCTTTACGACAAATTGTCCGTCGGGATCCGTCCGACCGGGACCCGTGCCCCACAAAGTGAAAAAGCCCAAATCCGACCGCACAAATTTCGAGGATACTCTCGGCCCTCATTGTGTCGAAGCTGTCGCTGTCGGTCCGTTTCAAAAGGGCCATACAATAGGGGTCAACGCAATCGGACCATCGTTTCTCCGTTCGATTACTGCAAGTGCATTTTGCTCTCTTTGCGTTCTTCACTCTCTCTCTCTCTCTCTCGAAAGGTGGCTGCAAATCGAACCGAACGCGCTCTACTCAGGTGCGAACCGGGCACCTGTCGATCAAAATAATGCGAAACCACATCAAATATTCGAACCGGTGAAAGGGGAAGAGACAGACGCAATGACTGAGTGTGGTGTCCCAAAAAACTGCTGTTGTGGAAATTAATTAAAATCACATTGTAAGACATCGATTAGTGAGTGCGGTAATTCTTTCGCTGCGGCTCGAAAAGGCTCAGCTTCACACCTCTTTTGAATTTCACCTGAAGCTGCATTCCACCTGACGGAATCAATGTATTCGTGTGTACGTTTCAAGTGGACCATTCTTTATTTGATCTGTAACCTGGTTCATCTTTAATGATCAAGCTGAACTTGAGGCAGCAGTAAACTACGCTTACGGCAGTCTGGAGATCGTTTCTTTTTTTATTTCGTGTTGTTTTTTTAACTTCTTTTACTCGTTTAAGTTTAAGATGAGCTTGATCGTCTATTTACACTTTAGTGTTGCTACCTGGCTTTGGTTCCCGGTACGGTTCCATTCAGGACTGGTCGGAGAACAGCAGTCGCTCAAGCGTTTGGGAAGCATTTAACTAGATTTTCGAGTGTCTGCCTTCGTGTGAACAAGATATTAAAAGCGCTGGCCTTTGGGGCGTTCCAAGCCCAAGGCCTAAGCTTCAAGGGGGTACGTGTTTTAGTTTGTTCCTATGCTCGCAGTAGGTTTTGATATTGCTGGGGAACGATCAAAATCGAAAATAGGGTACAGGTTCTGAATAATTAAACTTCGTCTTATTACTCGGTGGTTGAGATTCGTTTCAACGGATTTTTTTTTGATATGTGCTACAGCGAAGTAATTTAAGCGCGGCTTGTCCTATTTTATATTTTTACTTTTTATAACGTGCCAAAAACTCATTAAATGAATGACTTAACCTTATTTTCAGAATGATTACAGAATAAGAATGTTACAGCAGCATTCGGAATTTTTACTTTTTTTTTTTAGGAAATTCAAATCATTTTCTCGTGCAGGTTGTGAAACTTAGAAACAACTGATCCATGTAGTAGCTGCATGGTTGACGTAGCTACATGGTTGACGTTACTTCCTGTGATGAAGTCTCTTCTCAGCGGCTCTAGGTGCTCGATATCTTCCTCCGCTTTGCCGTGTCACAGAAGTAGCCAACATGTGACTGCTGGCACGGTTCTTTTCATCCGTCACTCGCCGGCAATCAGCGTTAAATCACTCATTGGCCGTGGTTGCTGTAGCTGTACCCAACACTTCTCGCGCTGTGGTGCTAATCATACTGTTGTTATGTCTCCACTTATCGTTCAGGTTCCCTCAAACTTGCTCGTCGATCCACTAATCAACTTTATTCAATAGTTCGTGAGAAATTTGATGACACGATACCTAACGGGTAACAAACTGCGCTCAATATGACTTTGAAATGGTGTAGAATAAAAAGTTTGAAAGTTAACCACTCTTTAATTGTATTAGTACCTTTGACTAAAAGGAGAAAGATTAATTTGAAACAACCTACTATAAATGGAGTTCAGATTCAGTTTTCCGAAGAAGTTGAGTACCTCGATGTAACTTTGGATAAAAACTGAACTGGAACTCCCACCTAGACAAGGGTATTAAAAAAAACTCTATGGGCCTGTACTAAAACTGTGAAAAACTACGATTAAAAAGGCGGAGTCCTAGCATAGTTGGCATGAAGGAGTTAGTTAGGTTCCTGGGTGGACTCGCCTCTTCGGGCGTCGGTGATTGGCACAAAACAACAGTGGCGGAACTAGACCGAAGGAAATAAGCGAGTATAAAAAAATTACGACCAAAAACGATATACTGGATTTACTCACCAATAGATCGTCGAAAATTCAAGTTTTTTTTCTGAATTTCATATATTACATTATTGAAAAATAAATTTGGTTAGTTCTTCTGTGGCGAGAAAACAGGTGCTTTTCTAATGCTGCATCAGATTTTGTACAGTCGATTTGTCGACCTTCTCAGTTGCTACACGTCAGTTCACCATGAATTGCTGTTCGCTCCTGACGACTTTCTTTTGTCTTTCGTAAGTTCCGCTGAACGATGGCCTAGTATTGTTCGATCGGGCGAAATACTGGGGTGTCGGGCGGGTTCTTATCCTTAGGCTCAAATTGGACGTTGTTGGCCGCATACCACTCCATGGCCTTTTTGCCGTAGTGGCATGAGGCCAAATCCGGCCAAAACAGCACGGAACCCGTGTGTTGATGCAGAAATGACAGGAGTCGTTTTTGGAGGCACTCGTTGACGTAAACTTTCTGGTTCTAATGGTGGCGGTTACTACAAAAATACTGCTCTTCTCTCCACAAAAGCATATTGCCTGCCAAACCAGATATTTCTTTGAGAATTTCGACAATTCAATGTTTTAAAATATCTCTGCCACTTTGCCCCTTCCCGTCGCCGTGTAGAGTTCTTGTCCTGAAAGTCGGGTTTCTCATATGTCTCGTCATCCAGTCGATTTTGGTCAACATCGTCGTTTACAACTTCCGTGTCCTCGTTTTGCCCGATTTGTTTTGCTTTTAGTCGCGGTATGGGGTCTTTACCTTTTTGTACGTTGACAGCTCTTTACTTGGCACGTTGCACCGTGGTGTTGGACACTCGGTTTCAGCTTTGCTTAGCTTGACTGACTGCACATATCAATAGTTGCACTCCGTGATTGACCCGAATCAGTAAAATTGCACAGTGAATTAACTGAATGGGGCTGAAAGTCATAGAGCATTCTCACTGTGCAAGTTTCAGTGACTCAATACTTTAAAGGATCAATAACGACGCCGGCCACGTCCTTGCAATCAGGTAGAAAGAGGGTAGGGATGTTACAGTGACCCTTGCTATTTGGAGACCTCTGCATCTCCACAAAGGTCACGGGAAGGCGGTTTTGTTCATTGGGAAGGGTAAGTTGGTCAGGATTCACCTTGATGAATGATGCAATCAAACATTTAATCGTCGCTTTCCGTTCGGTCGGCTGATTAGAAGTTCACATTTGGTTTTTTTATATTTGATAGCGGTTTAAACTATCAGACATTAGTAATGCTGTAGGGACCACGCACGAGTGTGAGTGGTTTACTTCACTACAGCACAAGACTGCTCAACTTCCTGATTTTGGACCGATTCCAACCAGCATGCAGATGCTGTTTGGGCCACTCCCAGTGAGTAATATATTTTAGTCTTCTGCTGAATATTATGCTACAAGATGTGGTTCTGATTTAAAGACAATGCAAAGCGGTTTCAATAGATTAACCCTGTTGATATGCATATTGATGTTTATGGAAAGGTAAGCCCTTCAGAAACCCGATAGTTATCCGTAATTTTTGCCATCAACTTGAGAAGAACTGACGTCAGATTTTTCAGTCTAAAAGCTTTGGGTAATGTTTTGTTATTTGGTTTTGGTTTAAACACTACCTTAACGCTCCGTCAGCTGGCCGGAAGATGACCATGATGACCCCTTCACAAACTAATTTCATTTTTGTCATATGACTTACATTTTAAGTTTAGTAAAGCGAGAATGCGAAAATGAATGGAAGTAGAAAGTGTGACTTTGGACGTGGAAAAAATTTCCCTCGTCCAGACGGGACTCGAACCCGCAATCTCCGTTGTCTCCGGCAAGGTGTTTTAGCCAATCAAACTACTGGGGAAGGTATAACTCACACTAAGCCAAAGTCGAATCACCCTCTCAGTTACAGAAATAAACTCCCACAAGGCAGTGTGTGCAGTTCATCGTGGCGTGCTGAGATACGGGAACACAGTAGTAGAGAAAAGGTGCATTGGGGAGTGCTGTGATCAATTCGATCAACAAACTATCCAAAACCTCGTCAAATCAATGTCCAACAGAATCTCCGCCGTAATAAGGAACAACGGAGGGGCTACAAAATACTAAACGACCAATATTTGAAGAATTTTTCTAAAGTTTCTGTTTTCTGAATGAAATGTGGCTAAACGAATGCAACGGTGTATTTTAATTTTTTAACGTGATTTATTTTCAAGCAAACAGTAGAACATATTTGGGCTTGCGTGAATAAACAGCCTTGAGAAAAAATGATAAATTTCTATATTGTTTTACTAAGAAACACAGGATAATTTTAGTGCGGCTAAACGAATGCATTGCACTGTATTAAATCAGACAACTCATTTCTTTTAATGATCGAAATTTCATTGAAAATCGGCACCGGTGACAATGAAGGACGTTTCAACTTGAGCGAAGTTTGTTATCGATTAGAAATCGTGTCATCGAACTTCCTGCGAATTAGTATGGCTACATCGTCTGCGTAGCGAATCACCTCATACCCTAGCTCTGTTAGCTTTTCGAGAAGTTCAGCTACAACTAAGGTCCACAATAAGGGCGAAAGCACTCCTCTTGAGGACATCCCTTTATGGATCTGATATTTAGTTGCACACCTCTAAGACCAGCAAATTTTTCTCGAGCTTTCAGCATTACCAATATCTATTTAAGAACACAGTTATCCAGGCCCCTGCTTCTATTTCGAAACCCATTGACACGGTGCTCCTACAGACCGTGTTCAGGTTAGACATAAATGGTTAGAATTGTTTAGTATTCGGCAGTGAACGCACTTTGCGTGAGGTACATATTTGTGTACACTACACCTTGCCAGTGGCGTAGCGTGACCGGGAGACACCCGGGGCGGAAAATCTGGGTGTCACCCCGACTCCCCTGGAAGTCACCCCCACCAGGTTGCACCGAAATCATCTTGTTATCGAAAATTGTGAGAGTTAGCACGCGCGTTTTCAATTGCACCAAAGCTACCCGTTTTTTAAAATCTGGTTGAAACTATACACTTCGAGGCAAATTTATATAATTTTCGGGGGTTTCACCTCGACCTCCAACTAATTGATAAAAAAATCTCACGGATGTCACCTTTTTTAAGGTGACACGTATGAAAATTTTCCTCATGAGTGTCACCCCCTAGAGGGTACCCTTCTGGATCATTTGCTGGTTACTGTTAGTTGGTGTTCTGCTGTCTGCGGCTAGCCCTGTCGCGATAAACCGTACAACGTTGGATAGCTTCGGTAAGTACTCTCGAGCTGTGATCTGGGCGTTGATCGCAACAACGCGTTGTTGCAACGGTCTTATTATCAAACAAAAAATATCATAACCAGTTTGTTCGTTATGATGTTCTTCATCTCTGGGTAAATTTTCAAAAAAAAATCGTCGGTGGCATTTTTGAGTTATGTCCATTTTAAGTTAAAATGAGCGATATTCTAGGGAAATTCATACAAACTCGACCATTGATTGGTTTTAGTCTCTCAGGTTTAAATGGTAATTTGTAGGTATTTCTTCTTCCTGTGTAGGCTCATCACTGCGACCAGAGATAAGATCTATTGTAATATTGCCCAAGTGTTAAGTGTATTCCGCACTTCATATTATTGGCAGTATCACTATTGGAGTAAGTGATACGCTTATCATTCATATCCGTGCTTGTGTAATTTTTACCTTTCCGTTTCAAGCTTACTACTCTACTATACCGAGCGTCTGTCCCTTCTAACAATATCGCCTAATTACAATTCCCTGGAGAGAACTTTCATACGTTACTTACACCAGTTTTATTATAATAGGGACTTATTTTTGTTAGAAGGAAAGTCAACAGAGGTACTGTAGAATTCAGATTGAATGAAAGATACTTGGTGGGAAGCCCGAGAATAAACCCAAGCTAAAAGTCCTTCGTCAACCACCAAATGGCCTGATTCTACTAAGATCCGAACCCACGACCATCCGCTTACCAAGGCGGACTCTGTAACCTTGCGGCTTCGGAGCTCCCCAAATACCTAAGCTTTAAAAAGGGCGTAACTTCCTCATTTCAATATATATTCTAATAATGAGAGCTTGATCTACCGAATTAAACATTTTAAACGCATAAACAATAAACGATAGATAGATAAATCTATTCCAACTCAGTTTTACGGTTGCAGGACTCGACTGCTCAAACCGAAGATAAAGTTGAAATAAAGCCATTACCCAAAAATATAACCTTCAACTTATGAGGCGAACCAGCCGCAGGCTGAAAACCTCAAAAATACAGACAAAAAAAACCTTCAACTAAGCCACCGTGATACAAACAAATAAATTTCACGGGAATATACCTCATATTTGAGAACCAATGTATAGAAATTGGCTTGGCGATCGAGTTTGGTATTTTGGAGTTTAAAAAGAACAAATTCACCGTTGCAACACCCCTACCTGCCCAAGCTAATGAAATAAAAAAATCTGTTGCGAATAAAATAATCAAATTATTAATTAATAATTGATGACATAACTCATACTAGTCTCCTTTTTTTACTTACTACGCCACTGAAATATAGTAAAGTTTCAGATGAAACAGTAATGTCGCAAAAGTCTTTCTCATACCCAAAACCTTTGTATATAAAATTTGCACATCTATCGCGGAGGACCTTTTCAAGTTTACAGAGTAAAAATTCTTCCCCGCCCCGCCACGGTAATGAGATAGAGCAAAATTACATATTTGCAGTGGTGGGTACCGCTCACCGAAAATTTAGCGACGCTAATCGCTTGGCCGCTAACCGGAAAATTTAGCTCGGTAATCGCTAAAAGCTAACCGCTAAACCCACATTAGCGGAACTTTCGCTAATCGCTAATCGCTAATTTTTTTATATGTAAATGGTCATATCGCGATATTTATTGCTCGTGTTTTCTAAAATTTGGAGCACTTTGATCTTTTTTGGTAATACAAACGAAAACATTTACTTCTTAGAACTATTTACAATAAAAGGTTCACGAAATGGTATTCATACTTGATTTTGTAGAAACAAGAATAACAAAAGTTATTTAACTTGCATTAAAAATAGATACTCATAGGAAAGTTTTCAAAAAAATCAATTATTATCTGAATCGAAAAAGTAGAACCAAAATTGTCATAATTTCAAGCGCATTGCAATTTACAAAAGTTCTTGGTGTGCCGAAAATTCAATCTAGACCTTAAGCTTGTTCTTCAAAATGCTGCTGTGGCTTGTACGATAACTGGAACTCCGTTCTAGGGTAAAAAAACTGACAAAAGTAACTTTCGCAGTAAAGTATGTTCATTTTTCGAAGCAATTTACGTACGCCATCAGCAACTCACAGTTTTTCTAAATATTTCTATTGTCGCTTCTCTACCAAATTTAGCGAATTAGCGATTAGCGTTTCGAAAGCCAAAATTTTAGCGACGCTAACAGTTTCGCTAGCCAGCTCATAAATTAGCGAAATCGCTAAACCGCTTACTGAATTTTAGCGTCGCTAATTAGCGATTAGCGAATTAGCGGAATGCTGCCCACCACTGCATATCTGTTACACTTAACAATGTCGCACACTAGCCTGGGGGGCTAATGCGATCTCGATCAACTAGATTAGTTTTTTTTCCTCATCTATAGTTTATTTGACACGGCACAAATACAATTCAATGTTTAACGGCGCCAATTATATCTGGTTGCTTACTTTCTAAAGTATCTTAATAACTAAAAGCAAATGTTTTATCCTCGCTGCCGACTACGAGCTGAAACTAAATCTAACTTAAGCTAGAATGTTTTGCATGAAAAGCACTGAATAGTTGTTTGATGGTTTTCCATCGCCATAGGTAAGCAGCATATTGAATATGTTCCGCTGCTGGGCCAAGATATTACGGACTGGCATATTGGGTTGTCTCCCTCGGGGCCTGAGAGTATCGTGCGGGTCTAGTTGCTGTTTCCGGGTCCGGGGTCTTAACGTGTTCTTGTCGTTTGGTTGGATGTAGGCGGAAGGGGATAGGACTAAACTGGGGCGTGGATGGATTTCAGGAAAACGTATATAAGGGACATGTAGGATAGGTCACGGCTCGCCAAGACACCACTACCTTCGGCCTGCAGGGAAGCTACTAATCTAGACCTGGCGTCACGGTGTACAGGGCATGACCAAACAACGTGCTCTATGTCGTGATAACCTTCACCACAGGCACAGATACCACTCTCCCCGAGCCCAACACGACGGAGATGCGCGTCAAATCTATAGTGATTGGACATAAGCCGGGACATCACGCAAATGAAATCCCGACCTACATCCAACCCCTTGAACCACGGGTTCGTCGATACCTTGGGGATTATGGAATGTAACCACCTTCCCAGTTCCCCCTTGGTCCAAGAATTTTGCCAACTGATGATCGTATTCTGACGTACAAATGCGAAAAATTCATTAAAGGCAATTGGTCTTTCATAAATATCACCGTTTGTTGCGCCCACCTTAGCCAAAAAGTCCGCTTTCTCATTACCCGGTATCGAGCAGTGAGAAGGGACCCACGCTAAGGTAATCTGAGTAGATTTTTCGGATAAAGCACTCGGATGTTCCCGTATTTTCCCCAGGAAATACGGAGAGTGCTTAACATCTTTCATCGATCGGAGAGCCTCAATCGAACTGAGACTGTCCGTAAAGATGAAATAATGGTCCGTGGGCATTTTTTCGATAATCCCTAGGGTGTACTGAATTGCAGCTAATTCTGCGACGTAAACAGAAGCAGGATTATCGAGCTTATGGGAGACGGTTAAATTGTTATTGAAAATACCGAAGCCAGTGGACCCATCAAGAAGTGATCCGTCAGTGTAGAACATATTGTCGCAGTTGATGTTTCGATATTTATTGGAAAAAAATTTGGGGATCTGCTGCACGCGTAAATGATCCGGGATTCCACGAGTTTCTTCTATCATGGATGTATCGAAAAACACAGTAGAATCAGAAGTATTTG
Source organism: Wyeomyia smithii (assembly GCF_029784165.1). Taxonomy (NCBI): domain Eukaryota; kingdom Metazoa; phylum Arthropoda; class Insecta; order Diptera; family Culicidae; genus Wyeomyia; species Wyeomyia smithii. Next base: position 278,806,804 of record NC_073695.1, read on the forward strand.
ATAAGTCGACACGATTTGGAATATTCGAAGAAGGGTTAATATTTTGGGACATGTGATTGAAATACAATGTCATAAGACGGGTTTGAGAATTAAGTTCGATTAACCTTTCAAAATTTTCAATCACGGGACGGTTCAAGACCTCACATTTGATAAGAATACGAGAAGACAGGCTCCAGAAGCGGTTTTTCAATGGTAGTACTCCAGCTAAGACCTCCAAACTCATCGTATGGGTCGACTGCATGCAACCTAAGGCGATACGCAAACAACGATATTGTATTCGTTCCAGTTTGATCAAATGTGTGTTTGCTGCGGAGCGGAAGCAGAAACACCCGTATTCAATAACAGACAATATCGTTGTTTGGTAAAGCCTTATAAGGTCTCCTGGGTGGGCTCCCCACCATTGTCCGGTTATTGTACGAAGAAAATTCACTCTTTGTTGACATTTTTTCATCAGATACCTCACGTGACAACCCCAGGTGCTTTTAGAGTCGAACCAGACACCAAGATATTTGTGTACCAAAACCTGAGAAATCGTTTTACCCATTAATTGTGTTTGAAGCTGAGCAGGTTCATGCTTCCTAGAAAAAACTACTATCTCAGTCTTCTCCGGAGAGAATTCGATACCTAGCTGTAAAGCCCAAGCAGACAAATTGTCCAAGGTATCTGGCAATGGTCCTTGCAAATCGGCAGCTTTGGCTCCTGTAACAGAGATTACACTGTCGTCTGCAAGTTGTCTTATCGTGCATGAGTTTGCCAGACATTCGTCGATGTCATTTACATAAAAGTTGTAAAGAAGGGGGCTTAAACATGAGCCCTGGCGAAGCCCAATGTAGCTAATGCGAAAAGTTGCCAAATCGCCGTGCGTAAAATGCAGGTGCTTTTCGAACAACAAATTGTGCAAAAAATTGTTCAAAATTGGAGAAAATCCTTGTCGGTGAAGTTTACCCGAAAGAATGTCAATAGAAACGGAATCAAAAGCCCCCTTAATGTCCAAGAACGCAAACGCCATTTGTTCTTTGCGAGCATACGCCAGCTGAATATCTGTAGAAAGCAACGCAAGACAATCATTCGTCCCTTTGGCACGGCGGAAGCCAAATTGAGTATCTGATAGTAGACCATTTGATTCGACCCAGTGGTCTAAACGACGGAGTATCATTTTTTCCATCAATTTCCGGATACAGGATAGCATTGCAATCGGCCTATAAGAGTTGTGATCAGAAGCTGGTTTCCCTGGTTTTTGGATGGCGATCACCTTCACTTGCCTCCAATCCTGCGGTACAATATTTTGCTCCAGGAACTTATTGAACAAGTTCAACAAGCGCCTCTTGGCATTGCCGGGTAGATTCTTCAACAAGTTGAATTTGATTCTATCTAACCCAGGCGCGTTATTGTTACAGGACAGGAGGGCAACTGAAAATTCTGCCATCGTAAAAGGTGATTCAATCGCGTCGTGGCCCGGAGACGCATCGCGAACAATGTTTTGCTCAGGAACAGAGTCCGGACATACTTTCCTGGCAAAATCAAATATCCACCTACTTGAAGACTCCTCGCTTTCGTTGACCGTTACGCGATTCCGCATTCTTCGGGCTGTGTTCCAAAGAGTGCTCATTGATGTCTCCCTCGACGTCTCGTTTACGAACCGACGCCAATATCCGCGTTTCTTTGCCTTAGTCAAGCTTTTAAACTTGGTATCAAGCTCCGAATAACGTTTAAAGTCGTCGGCATCGTCTGTATCCCGGAAGGTCAGATACGCGTCGGATCTTTGCGTGTAGACATCGGAGCACTCTTGGTCCCACCACGGAGTGGGAGGCCGTTCTTTGATCGTTACGCCGGGATATTTCTTCGTTTGGGCTTGCAACGCAGCGTCGAGAATCAAGCCCGCGAGGAGGTTGTATTCTTCAAGTGGTGGATGATGTTGAATCGACTCGACCGCTTTTGAAATCATTTCCTCGTATAACTTCCAATCGACATTCCGTGTGAGGTCATACGGGATGTCAATTGGTCGCATGCGAGTTGACCCGTTATTAATTGAAATAAGAATAGGCAAATGGTCGCTACCGTGAGGATCAAGGATTACCTTCCATGTGCAATCCAACCGTAGCGACGTCGAACATAAGGATAGATCCAAAGCGCTTGGGCGCGCTGGAGGTTTCGGGATACGTGTGATTTCACCGTTGTTTAAAATAGTCATGTCGAAGTCATCGCAAAGGTTATAGATTAAAAAGGAGCGGTTATCATTGTATGGGGAACCCCAAGCCACGCCATGAGAGTTGAAGTCTCCCAAAATCAAACGTGGCGAGGGAAGAAGTTCTATTAAATCAAAGAGCAGCCGTTGCCCAACCTGTGCTCTGGGAGGAATATATATTGAGGCAATACAAAGCTCTTTACCTTGTATTGTCATTTGACATGCGACAACTTCGATGCCTGGAATCGAGGGGAGGTTAATACGATAGAAAGAATAGCACTTTTTAATCCCTAAAAGTATTCCTCCATATGGGGTGTCTCGATCAAGGCGAATAATATTAAAATCATGGAAGTTGAGATCAATATTTGAAGTAAGCCAAGTTTCACAAAGGTAAAATGCATCGCATTTGTTTTTATTTATCAAAACTTTAAACGAATCAATTTTTGGTAAAATACTTCTACAATTCCACTGTTACATAATTTGTTATATTTATGACTAGTTCGGCACTTTTACACATTGAGGATGCATGTTGGTCCCAAACATGATCTGTTGGTTCTTTGTGTAATTACAGCTGATTTGGCAATAAAGGAGTAGCAACCGCGGGCGGTCAATCATGCTCATGCTCATCTAGATTTAATACTTAGCTTTAAGCGAATAATATTTTAGATGCATTTTGAATGATTATGATACAGATTTAGTTAGAATTTTTGGTTTATTTATGGTTCAACAATAAATTTCAAAACCCTCTTTTGTATAATTTTGGTCACTATTTGGTCGCTATCCGGTCTCTAATGGGTCAATATTTAATGAAAAAAGTCACTAGAGTCACTATTATTTTGCTACTAGCCCTGATATTTCACGAGAAAATCGTAACCAAATATCGCTAGCGGCAAAGATGTGTTTCGTGGAAGTTTTCTTCGGCCGGGAAAAATATCTAGATGTGTGAAAGTGGCAGTTTAAATTTTGTCAAAAAAAAAAAATGTTTGAGTTTTAATGGAGTGGTTTCATTCATGCGGAAAAAAAAAACTTCAACGTTCAAGGTAAGTTAACACAAATTGAGTTTCTGAGGCTTGGCAAATTGAATCCTGCCCATAATGCATATCACCTGACGAAGCCGTCAGTTACCTTATATATATTAAATACGGGTCAATTTTTTTGATATTGATATGTCAAATGAATTGAAAGTCTGAGAATAATAATAAAATCTAATAGATTCTAATATTATTTTGAGGCGGGGCTTACCGAATGGAAATTGACTCCGGAATGCGCTGCAAGTACTCAGTCATTCTGCAAAGGGTCTTTGGAAGGTCGGTAGAGCTAACACCTTCTAGGTTCCGAAAACAAGACAGATGCAGAAACAAGAATCAACAGCATTGTCTTTTTTCACCCTATCACTGCCAGACAGTGGAATCTAGAAGGTCATATGTTTTTCCGCAGCACTGTTTGGTTTGTTCGTACTTTTCATTACACTTTGGGAAATCTTAGGACCTTTACGGGGAAGTTTAGGAGAAGAAACATTTTTCCTCTTCCTAGACTCCCCAGTATTGGCATAAGATGTTCCCGCTGATGAATCGTCAGAATCGGTTTCATCAGAGGGCAACAGATTAAAGGGGTTCGATGTTATGGTAGAAGTGGTCACGGTCTTCTTCAGCATCTCAGCGTAAGAACGCTTTGAACGCTCCTTAAGTGACCGCTTGATTTTATCTTTGCGCTGCATGTACACCGGGCATGTGGAGAGCTCATGCTGGTTTTCCCCACAGTGAATACATTTTTCAGCATTAACACTGCAAGAATCTTCCGCATGAGTCTCCCCACACTTGCTACATCATGCCTTATTGCAGCAGTAGGCGGCTGTGTGGCCTAACTGCTTGCAATTGGTGCAATTCATAACACGGGGTACATACAATCGCACAGGCAGACGAACCCGGTCGATCGAGACGTGGCTAGGGAGTGCAGATCCGGCAAACGTAACGCGAAACGAGTCTGACGGAGTGTAAACTTTTTTACCGCCGACGAGAGACATGGACCGCAATTGCTTACAATCCAAAATCTTCGCCTGTGTTTCGGTATTTTTGAAGCAACCGGTTGCGCTTTTTAGGATACACTCGACAGACAGACTCGAATCGGTTATGACACCGTCGATCTCCACGTCTCGTGCGGGTATGTAAACGCGATACTCGCGTGTGTAGAGCTCAGAGCAAGCGATAGCATTGGCCTGTGCCAGATCACTGACCACGACACGGAGCTTGTTAGGTCGGACCTTGGAAATTTCGGTCACGGCCTTGTACCCCTTGTCAGGTCTTTAGCAATTTGCAGTATGTTTAAACGCTTTGAATTCACTCCTGCCTTTGGACGAAAATAAACAGTATAGCTGCCCTGTTGAGATCCGTCCGGGTAAAGCCTGGGGCGAGGGGGGACTGGAGAATGAACAGGGGAGGGGGTAACAGAAGGGTCAGGGTCAGGGGGGTTCGGGGATGGTGGCACGGGAGGCGAGGGATCTATATCCATTGCGCTAAATGTAGCGCACTAGCGCACTAGCGCCGACAAGAACACGTACCTCTTTACTTCTTCCTTCCAGCAGTGGTTGTCCGATCGTTCGAAGCTGCACCCAAAGCAGCCAGCAGCACCAGTACAGCAGCACCAATACAGCCACCAGCAGTGAGCCGGGTGTGAGATCACTCAGCACAGCGACACGGACTCGACTGTCAACTGATGGGCTTGGATTAAAAAGATCTAATCACGATGCACAGATCAAAACTGCAGCTGGTATTTTGCACCAATACAGCCAAAGTTGTGAGCCGGGTACAGAACGTATCGACACAACTCACAATCTAGTTGGCCTTTAGCGCGAATAATACACTCTTTTGTTTGGCTATTCGTACACACGGACCGGATTGTAATAGAACGACCACTTTGCACGTCCGTTTCTGTCGAGTGTTCGACGCGGAATGAACTAGATTAGTTGAGAGAATTCGTTATCGATATTGTTTTTGGCACATTTTGCATGTTGTAGGATAAGTACAACGATACACCGTGTCCCAATGCTGAGTCGAGAAAATGTTCAGTTCGAAAAGATCCTCGACCTGACCGACATCGCTAACCACAGAACCACGGGGACCATTTGGGGAGTGTAACATTTGTTACACTTGTTATACTCAAAACCCCTAAGGGAAAATTTTCACAATAATCGACTCAGTAGTTTTCGAGTCCATATGAAGCAGGCAGAGTGATAGACATTCAAACAACGGTGCCTACTGTGATTCAAATTTTCCAACGCAAACTTTTGACATTCCTGTCAATTTTTAACGCAGTTTAAGGGTTTTCTTCAGTAATCACAACATAACTTGAAATAAAGTATTGACCGCTGAGTTATACAAGTTTAATTGAAATGAAGAAGTTACACCCTTTTCAAAGCTTAGGCTTTTTTTACTTATGCAAATTGCTTATAGGTAGACAAATTATTTATACCAACAAAATACCATTGAAATCTGAGAGAATACAACCAATCACTGGTCGAGTTTGTATGAATTTCTCTAAAATATCGGTCATTTTAACATAAAATGGAAATAACTCAAAAATGTCACCAACGATTTTTTTAAATTTACCCAGAGATGAAGAACAAACAAACTAGCGTTCACCGTTTTGATGGTATTTTTTATTTGATAATAACGGTTTGTAGGAGCACCGTAATTGAGCTATATAATGCATTTTCGATTGCTCCTTCAATATCAAGAAAAGCGACAAAAGCTGTTTCTTTGACTTGAAAAGATTTCTCGATTTTACTAACAAGCGACTCTAGCGCCTTTATTGTAGATTTATCTGATTGTTAAGCTGATTTTCACTCAATGAAAACTTCACCACGCTTGTTGACTTGTTAAAGTCGTTCACATTTTTTCCATAGTCTTTAAAAGAACAGTGGAAAGACTTATGGGTCCAAAGGCTTTGGAAGTCATTTTGTCTCTTTTTCTCACTTTTGGAATAAAGAGAGTCTGATCTCCTGGTTTTTGCTATGTAAATCATGGTAACACTGGCTCGGAAGACCTCAGTCAACTGGGGAATAAGGGCTTCTTTTCCCTGTTGGAGTAAAAGTGAAAAGATTCCGTCTTCTTCAGCAGATTTGTAAGGTTGAAAATAACTTGAAAACTGAAGATTTCGCAGGCTTTAGAATAAATGACCATAAACGGCTTGCCTCTTCTGAGTCCGGTACCTCAGGTATTGACCCTAGAAAATGAGTTCCCATCATAACTTCCAGAGTTTCTGAGCAATCAACAGTAAAACAGCCATCATTTTTTTAAAGATTGCCAAGACCATGTGAATAATCTTTTGAAAAAATTTTGTGCAGCCCCACAGCTATTGGAACGTTGTTGGTCTCTTCACAAACTCGTATCCAGTCCTAACTTTTGGCATATCTCAATTCTCTGTTATATGCAGTTAGAGCATTTTTGTATTGGTCCCAGTCTGAAATAACTTTTTCTCGGGTAAATTGTCTAGATTTCTTTCTCAATATTATGCCAATTTCTCGTTGTGAACAAGTTTCTATTGCTATAACTTCAGTTGTATTATCGTTCTTCAAATAGAATCGATACAGATCCCAATCTGTCTTCTTTGGGTTTTTGTAATTCTCTAACGGTTTAGTTTTATAATTAAACCTGATATTGTGCTTGTAGTCTGACAATGATTCTTCATCAGACACATGTCAGTTCACGATCTTTTCTGACAGTAGGTCACTGCAGATTGAGAGATCAAGAAACTCTTCCCGGTTAGAATTTATAAATAGTTGACTGTTGGTCCACCAAAAGTTCGACAGTTTCACTAGTGACATTGCGATGCCATACTCGCCACGCACGTGTGGAGAAACCGTCGTTCTGGTTTCGAAGTAGACGGAGAATCCACTCGTTTGTGGCGTCTACATTGTCCTGGAAGTACCCTATGAATTTCAGAGCCTTTGACAGGCCCTACGTGTGAAAGACACGAAAACCTGTTTCCTCCCATGGTTTGAGAGAAGATGCCGTAGTCTTAAGCCATCTAACTGTGTCGTTATCGGCATTAAAGAGAAGGCTTCAAACTTTTAAATCGATATGAATTAAAATCTCTTAAATGTAGTTTTTGAGATATGGGGAGAAACTGTTTTTAGAACAAGCAATAAAAAAACAATTAGGGGTCATTCACAAATTACGTAAGGGTTAGGGGGAGAGGGGGGATATCCAAATTTCTTACGAATGCTTACGAAGAGGGAGAGGGGGACTCAAAAGAGTCTTACGTAAGATGGGAAAATTTTGAAAAACAAAAAATTAACAAAACTAAAAAAAATAAATTAGACAAATTATTTCTCGCTATGATTCTAACCTTGACATAGCAGTGAATTCACCGTTGCTGAATGATTTTGTACTTTACTTCATTTCTAATTGATTTTTAATTTTATTTTCTTTAACATGATATTACCTGAATCAACTTGTTTTGTTTTTATCCTCTACGAATACGCTATATGTAAAACAAATGTTTCATCTTCGAAAATATTGTTTTCCTTGAAGAAAAAATCCTACGTAAGATTCGTGGGGGGGAGGGTGGTAACGCAAAATCTTACTAAGCCTTATAATGGGGCTTTCGAAAATTTCGAAAAAAGTCCTTATATAATTTATGAATTACGCCTTAGTATATCAACATTTTCTGTTACTTACAATTCAATTTCTATTGACCAAAAAGAACGACCGTGATGACCTGCAACTGTAAACCTAGAGCTTTAATCACTACCGATCTGGATAGAGGTTAGCTAAGGGCATTTTCATCTTGAAAATCTCCAACTTCCTTGGAATCAGTGGAAGTAATAGAGAAGAAATAATACATAAATGAAATAATAAATGAACATTTAATTATGAACAAAACTGTAACGAGCTATTTCGATTCCGCTTTTATTTTCACAATTCTAAAACACATAAAAAGTTGCTTCCTGTAAAACCCGGGTGCGTCTATGAACTTTCAACATAACTTCGTACCTTCGAATAACCATCAAAGCAAGATTAATGTTCAAGTCAAAGTATCAATAAATTGTTTTATTGTTCAATTTTTTTATCCAGCTCTTCGAAGCGAAGTACTGTTTTAAGATAGAAAACTGCCTTATGGTAGTCTCATAAAAATTTGCAGAAACAAGAATGCATTGATTCGTTTCTAATTCATCGTTCAGTTCCGTCTAAAATGAACTGTTTGTTGCTTTGACCGCCACACTACTGTTGGCCCTTCTCGCTGGATCCGGTTGGTGTAGCAGTGATAAAGCTGGTTATTGATGGTTATTATTTTCATACTCGTTACAGATCTTTTTTTTATCGTGCTGGTCATTTTGTTTTCGTTTTTGTGGTATTTCGAACTTGGTAATAATGAATGAGAGGCACTGGCAATCATGTACGATGTTTAGTTTATTTTTATTAATAGCCGCAGAAGTGTTCTACCGCCTGAGACAGATCCAGCCGAAAGTTAGAGAGTCAGTTCGTGTAGTACTGAAAGTAACATTTTTCCAGATTAATAGTCAACCACAATTGAAGGTCTAAACTGTACTCGTAATACGGAGAGAGGATATCTTGATTCAATGTATTTCAGCATGGCAGGAATGGAGTGTCCCCATACGAGGCTCATGGTTCGGCAAAACAAGGTTGCAAAATGTTTCAATAAAGAATGAAACAATTTAGAGTTTGATTTGGGTAATTTAAACCACTCGAGCAGAAATATATTCTCGCATTCTCTTTTATCGCATTCAGTGAAGAGAAACGGAATGGAGGCGAAATCGGTGATAATGAGAAATATTTTGGCACCAAGTCAAGGCTGTTTGCTCCAGGATCCGAAATACTGCTTGGAGTAGAGTGGGTGTTAATTGAATTGATGGCATGGGTTACCAGGACACACGTCGATTGCCCAGCAGGAGAAGGACTTTGCGTGCAGAGCGTAAGCTCTGGAAAAATGCACACAGAAACTAATGAACTCCTCATCGGATTTTGCAATACTTATAAAGTTGGGCAAATAATGTATTCGGTCCGTGTTTGCCTTCGTGTGTCTTGAAAAACACCTGTCTTTAAATTAACGCTTAATGAGACTTCATGCGAATAAATTTTACCGAAATGGTCTTTCAAGAGTCGGAGAAAAATGTACCAACAGAGAACGCGTTTTCTGTTCATGATATTCGGTTGTCTTTCGATACTCTTCGGAAAACAGGAGGAAACAAAATTATTTCGTTTTATTCGGCTTTGTGAATTGAAATCTTGAAGGTGAACAGAATCGTTAAATAAGCGGTGCAATCTGTTATGGTGTGGGTCACGCACGCATTTCAATATTCAATACGAAATTGGAACAAAATATTCACCTGAAGAGAAACCTTTCTGATTTTACACTCGTGCCTTTTTTAATAGTTTCTGCCACACTCACCTGAGAAAAAGCAATCAATCGAACCGTGAATCATCGAATTCACCTCGCAGTAAGTTGAGCGAATCGAAAATCTGTTTGGCAGAAATTCCGCTCAGAATTACAAATATAAAAACTTTCAACTCCCGATGCAAATTGGAATGATATTTTCGGCCCCTCTCTGTTTCGTCTCCCCTGACCCAACCGACAACAAAAAAAAAAACATAATTAACAGTTATGTTTGCCTCGAATCTGCTAACCAGATCTGGCATAACTGCTCACTGCTCGGTCATCCGGGACGAAGCGTGGGGGCTTTTGAGTCGGCAACAACTGGAACAACAGGCGCAGGTTTCCTACGATCAGGCGCACAATCAGCACACGCGACTTGCTGCCCGGCTGCAGGACGGAAAGATGCTAGCAAACAGTGATCGAGTGAGTGAAACTGGTTCACCGCCAATCGATTAAAACCATCGCCAAGTTTTGAACGCAGCCTGACCGACTCCCTCTCTCTCTTTGCGTACCACCACCGTTCCGTTCGTCATCGTAGCGGTGAAAGATCCAGACCCAAACACGCGTGAGTCTGTACTAGCAGTCGGCAAGACAAGAGTCGGTGCTGCAAGGTCCGAGCGCCGCCGTCGCCGCTGATCTGGAGAGAAGAAAGCGCAGCCGTAGATAGACTCTTGTCATCACCAATTGGGCTTTGAATAATTGCGCCAAGTGGCGTGCGGTCCGCTTGACCAGCGGGGAAGCTAGTGAATTTCTACGGCAAGCGCGAAACTAGACCATCTCGGTTGGACCGATAAATCCTCTACTAAAAGAAGTTTGGCGCGAGTGTTGGGTCGGATTTAACTAGGGGAGAACCTCATCAACAAATCAGCAAACGGCCGGGAAAGGCCAATGCCGGCCGTCCGTCGGTGGGCACTGACGTTGGCCACCGGTTGTTGTCGAGCTGTTTTGCGTGTTTTGGGCAGAAGAAAAGAAATGCTACCGCCAGGGTTTCGACCCGACGGCGGACAGTCCGAGGCCGAGATCGGTTCGGAAAGCTGTGCCTGAAGTTCAAAATGGGTGCTGCTCACACATTCGAGGTGGCTGACATGAATGGAAACTTGTTTCCTTGGGGAATGTGGCGAACTAGGTGCACTGCACACCAGGGCTTTATCTGTTTGGTGTTGTTAAAGGGTTTTACGCTAAATGTTGATTTGCATTGAACGAACCACCGAACAAGGTAACACTTTAAGTTACCGCTAATGGAGGAGTTGAATGAACATCAGACATTGATTACCATCGTATTGTGACTGATATGTATCAGAAATTTCAGTGTCGCAGGTGAAAAATAGCATCCCGTATTCTGAACTTTGAACTTGAAATCCATCATTCGAAGAATAGAGATTCATTCAGATATCGGAGTCTACAATCCGGAATCTGCTAAATTGACGATAAAGAAATTTCTGATATCAGAATCTAAAATCTAGTATCAAAGGTCTAGTAGAATGAAATCTTACGTCACGAAAACAAGAAGTAAAAATCAATAACACAGTCCCAATATTCAATTCAAGTGGTTAAAAAATAATTCAATAGTTTTAGTTTTTTTTTGTTTCTACGATCTTTAAAGTTCAAGTATCATAATTTCCAATTATTATCAAGAAATCAAAATAAGTTCGATATCATATTTTTTGACGTAGGACGACGACTTTGTTTTTTGTACTAGATTACACTTTGTCAAATTGAAAATGAAACTGGCAAATGTTGCGTCAGATTTCAAATGATCATAGCAAACATCAAGCATAATGAATCTTAGTCTTTTGTATGTCGGTGGGTAGATAAAATGTGTAACAATTTTTTGATATTATGTTCAACATTGTTGCTTTACTGCTTAATGGTGGAAAAAGGAGAAAAGTTCCAAGGTTAAGCTTTCCCATACATTTCCCTCGTTATTGGCTTGCTTCCCGAGCACAAAATAACAATAACATGGACGAAATAAATTCCACTACCTACATATTTTGACTCAACAAAGTGTTTTGTTTTGTTTTTCCCTAAGCTGTGTGGCCACGCCCTCATGGCAAAAATCTACTCTGAACTCGATACCAAAGACGGCGTGTGGAAAATTCAGCTTCAGTTTAGTTTGTTACACAACAGCGAGTGCAGTGCGGCTGTTAAAAGTACGCGACATTGAGAAACGAGAGCTGCATACGAGTCAACTTCCAGGCAGTGCGGAACATGTTAACTTTATTTTTCATACAGCAGCAACAGTTACCATCGTACGCTTCAGGATATTTTGCTGGCACAGCTACTTGAGGGCACAGCGGAGAGCAAATTTTATGCGCAGCCAACAAAATATTCAATACTACCAGTGGTGGTGCGATCATCAGCGTTCTGTAGCACACATTTCGAGCTGAAGATTATGGATTCGGTTCTTTTTAGAACTATAAATGCTTGAAAATAAAAGTTATGAGAATTTTCACAACTACTCCTAATGTAAAATGTTAATCTATTTCTCAATAATCATTTTTACCAGGGCGCACCAAAGATAAACGGTAGTGTTACCTATGAATAGTTTGTCGCAAGATATAACCCTGATTTCAAAAATTTTCACTGCTAAATTGAGTGATTTTCCGGTTTAATTGTATCTTTGTGCCCACTCGAACACCGTTATCAGTCGAATATTAGTAACGAAAATTAATTAACCTAAGAACCAGAGTGATTTTCGCATTTCGGTAAAGCAAAAACGTTCTTTTGATGCTTATGAAAATCACTCAGTAGTATCGACGGTGTTTTGGTTTGTTCGTCTTTCTCGAAACTGCGTGGCCACGCCCTAATGGTAAAAATCTACACTGAACTCGATACAATAGACTGCGTGTAGAAAATTCAGCTTCAATCTAGTTTGTCACACAATAGCGAGTATAGCTGAGAGAGGTACGCGACATTGAGAAACGAGAGCTGCATACGAGTCAACTTCCAGGCAGTGCGGAACATGTTACCTTTATTTTTCATACGGCAGCAACAGTTACCATCGTACGCTGCAGGAAGCTTTAGCTGGCACAGCTACTGGAGGGCACAGCGGAGAGCAAATTTTATACGCGGCCAACAAAATAATCGATGCTACCGGTGGTGGTGTGATCATCAGCATTCTGTAGCTACATTTCGAGCTGAAGATTATGAAATCGGTTCTTTTCAGAACTATAAGATGATGAAGATAAGAGTTATGAGAATATTCACAACTACTACTAGTGTGAAATTTTTATCTATTTCTAAATAATCATTTTTACAATAACGACCAGGACGCACCAAATATAAACGGTAGTGTTACCTATGAATAGTTTATCACAACAAGATATAACCCTCATTTCAAGAATTTGCACTGCTAAATTGAGTGATTTTCCGGTTTAATTGTTTGTTTGTGTTCACTCGAACACCGTTATCAGTCAAACATAAGAAACGAAAATTAGTTAATCTAAGAACCAGAGTGATTTTCGCATCGGGAAAGCAAAACCTTTCTTTTGATGCTTATGAAAATCACTCAGTAGTAGTAGGGCTGTATACCTTGTAGTATTTAAATATGAACTCGCTTTTTCCTAAAAACATCATAGCTTTTTCAAATTCTTGGACCATTGAAGAGGGTAATGGCACCGAAAGCGTGGAGTCAAATTGACGCAGACTATCTTTCTAGGGTTGAAATAGTGTATCTGTTTCTTAGAAACGGTTTTTATATAAATGTATATCGAGAATCTTCAATCTCTACTTATAATTTATCCATAAAAGATTTTGATTTATATACTGGGAAACTAAAAAAATACTATTCTATGAATTATTGAAGTATCCAAAAATAATAGCTATGTAAATTTGAAGTCGAATTCTATTTGTTTTATTAATTCATTTATTGGTAATCATCTCGAATTAAAAATTTCCACAGGCTGCATCTTATTCTAAGATTTTGATTTTATTCTTACAAACTCATTAGGAAATATCAAAATCAAATACACTAGTGACACGAACGAAAACATATCCAGAGGATTTTTCACAAACCCAAAAGGCTTTGCCAATTAGTACGAACGGAACAGATCATTGATGGATAGTACAAATACCAGCGGGCCTAGAACACTACATTGTGGAACAGCAGTTGCGATGGAGAAGAAGGAAGGGGAATTCCAGCCGTAGATATGACCGATAGTATTTTGCTCTGCCAGATATATTCGCAGCCAATCCGTAATCTAGAGTGAAAAACCTAAAAAATAGAAATATTGTGTGGTGGTACTTTGTCGAACGATTTGGAGAAGTAATATATGATATCAATCTGTTGCAGTGTTGTCATTTAAGGTGATCTCGTTAAGATTTATTTCGTATAAATGCCTGAAACGAGCAAGGCAGTCGACTCCCGTCATCCGAATAATGTAATTATTAAACGTCACATCGTTATATTGGGATTGATTTGAACAATGATTCTCACGGTTTTCAACTGAATATGTATGTGGTTGTTGCAGCTCTAGTGTCCACCGTAGATTTCTGTAAAGATGCCGGCTATCCCGTTTACGCGGGATGCGTGCGTTTAGGATTTCGTACAGAAAGTCATAAAATGTGCATTCCGCTTCATCTGTATCATTATCACGAAACATCATAACCCAGCCAATGGCAGAAACGTGCTATAAGGTCAATCCACTGTTACTTCGTACACCTCGTGGTTCATGCGCTTGTGCCACACTCCATTCTCCAGTTTTTCACCAAGTATTGATCACAGGATTTTACACTCGATGATCTCTAACACTCGTCATCCAGCCTCTTTCCGGGTCCACAATTCATGTCCGTAGAGCTCTACCGGAATGATCAGCGTACTGTAAAGTGTAATGAAGTCCGCAATAAGCCTTGTCCGCTTCCGCAATTGGTCTCTTCCCTTCGTGGATCATCTCATTATCACAGCTCTATAATTAACGCCGATGATGTCAATGTCATCTGCGTAGCTTGAAACCATGCGATGATGGTGCCGCTTCTCCGTATAGCATCTCCTAAAGGCTATGTTAAAATCATCCAACGTCAAGAGTCGGACATATCAACTAAATCAGTTTTTTTTTGGGAAGCAATGTTCAAGCATAACTTGCCACAACTCATTGCATTTCACAGAATCGTACGCCGCTTCAAAGTCTATAATGTCTGCAAGTTGTATTCTCGCAGCTTGCCGAAGATCAGTTTGAAGATGAAAATCTGGTCAGTTGTAAATCGTCCCGCTCGAAAACCGCACTGGTATTTACCAAGAAGAGCCTTCCTGCAACGGCCTCAGCCTATGGATTAATATGCAAGAGAGAACTTTATATGCGAAGTTACGGAGGGTTATGCTTCGATAGTCGCTACAGTCGAGTCTATGTCCCTTCTGATTGGCTTAAAATTATAAAATTTCGGGCCAAATGATAACAGTATTACCACAAATGTTCTCATAAAATAACTTGGATGACTTGGATGGATGAGCACACTTGTAATGGAGGTTAGGTCTACAAAATCCTATAAAAACAACTTCTTTATTCGACACACTGTTGGCACAGCTGTTACAGATGCAATGTGGTACTGCAACTGAACTGAACAATAGACTCACGCGCCACCACAAACACAACTTAATACTAATTCTACCCACTTACTACAATAGTTTCTAAATAATGGACGCAGTAGTCTAATTCCACAACAACAAAAAAATTCTACCCAGCTTTCCATCAATTTTTACCTACAGCAAAAGAGTTACACACGGATAAAAAAGGTTCATTTTTTTGAGTTCAGCATAGCACCTTTTGTAAATGGCCCAGCCTTTTTGGATTCTTTTTGTCGGATAGGCCTTCTTCCGTCAAGTCGCCCTAACCGTCACCGCAACAGTTTGATAAATACGAAGGTCCATTTGGTCAGCTGGGCCAGTAAATAACGAGTATTTGCGTACCTGATCACCGGAGAACATGTCTCATTGTCTCTGCAAAGGGCACGTCGATTTCCTGAAAAGAAGGAATGTTTTGAGAAAAATTCTACAAGTCATATCATAATTAGTATTCTCTTTGCATCCTGACGCTACGCTAAACTACATTGGGTAGATCCGTTTCTTGCAGAAGGAAGCATTACATCTGGAGAAAACACCAGCGTTATCGATTCGTCCTCGGTATCGTGGTCTTCGCTGGTTGGCGGAGCAGAGGTCGAAATCGCAAATTTGGAGAGTGTGCTTGACAAGCGGGTGAGCACGGGTTCGAATGTTAGTAGATTCCAAGCCATTCGATATCAGAGGACTTATGCACTTTTTTCTCAGGCTCTGTTATTCGAAATATTTTCTTCAAACCAAAAAAAACTCCGGCTCTAAACCTTCGACCAGTGCACGTTAAACTTCCCAAAAACTTTCTTGAGGCGATACTTCTCTGTGTGAACTGATCACTACGACCAGAGACATTTAATCTGTTTAATACTTTCCAGTCCGGCTATATCAGGCTTCGGAAAAGTACTGCGATGCGACACTGACCACTGGGCTCTCTTTTCTCCATAACAGCCTTATGAATAAGGGAACATTCATAAATGACGTAGCATTCTAGGGAGGGAGGGGGTTTGTAGTTTTGTGACGAAATGTGACGAGGGGGAGGGAGGGGTGTCAGGCCAAGCTACGTAGCGAATATGAAACTAAGAAAAAATATGTCCATTTTTTCCTTCAACTTACGTATATGTGCACGATTTTTAATGTACACCCACACTAGCACAGATTTTCTCTTGCCATCGTCAAATATAAATGACTCCGACAGGAGAGGGAGAGAGGCAAAACATTGAATGACAGTGTTTGAGCACACACTATAGGGATGGGAAATATCGAATAAAGTGGCTTTAAATAATTATCGACAGTTTCCGATAACTATAACGATCAGGATAACAACAACCTGATGCACGAAAATAAAAAAAAATGTTGCTTTTGCTGCTGACAGAAACAATTTAGTTGTGCCGTTGCCAGCTTTGGAAAAATAATTACAAACTTATTCGCACACATCGTTCGCACTCACGCGGATCTCGTGTGGATTGAAATAACCGCGAACCCGTATGAACTAGAGTGAGTCAATTTCAATTTTCCAACATATTGAAGGAAATTTTGTGTGAGTGCGAACAGGCATCGAATTTTTTTTAAACGTCGACGAGACCAATTTGATTTTCAGTTCTGGCATCGCTGTGAAAGTTGAATGCGGGGGAATTTCAATAACGCTAGAAGCGTTACGATTGGATCGATGCCTGCAACTATTGATACAACTATTGATACTATACTATCGAGAATAATCGATGGGTTTCTGATCCCTAGCAAACACTCATTGACCGATGTTCTTCAATGGAGCTTGTTTACACCTAAGACAAGACGTGACAGCTGGCTTCTTGTTTTTCTTTTCGTAACGGCCGTCATCCCCGTCGAAAATTTTTTGAACGTTCCATACCGTTGATGCCAGAATGATCATTTTTAACAACTTCTGCAGGTCAATGAAAATAAAACAAATTAAAATTGCAATATATAGGCGAATAATACTCAATTCTTATTTATTAATTGATGTTCAATAAAGCATACTTCTATTATCAAATTTTTGAAGTAGAATACTTCTCTCAGGAAGTTCGGCTACATAGGGATGTGAAATGAAAATCTAAAACCCGAAAAAAGTGAAAAACATGTCCAATTTTAAATGCCAATAAATCGGTTAGCATTCGATGGATTTCCTTCGTTCTTGTAGCAATAGATTGGAAAACCTTCTAAGATTCTTCCCAAAAAAAGATAATTGTAGTTTTATTATTCGCACTATTGTACTATTGAAAATAGTCAAGCCTTGTCAAAACGAGAAATTCAACCTCTGATTTGTCGTTACATGATTGTTTCCCAAGCACGGTCGACAGAATCATATACCTTGCAATTGAAAACATGATATTTGGCTTGTATAAGAACCTGTTTCAGCCGAAGCCGCTCATAATAGTTCTAGACAGCGACAACAGCAGTCGTCCTTTCTTAGCAGCAGCACTAGCCCTGTGGTTGGTCACCACGTCTCAGGAGCAGTGCGGTTCTTTTCAGCGTGTGTCGCCAGACTGCCATTATTCCCTCTGTGTTGAGGCAGCATGAAGATTGCCATCAGGAAATCCAATTTTGAAAATCAAAATGCCTTCTTCAAGGCAAATAAACAAATCATTGAAAGTTAATAATTTTTTGACAACGCAAGCAAGCATTCTGTGTTGGATCCTAGCAATTTAAATCTGTCGCGCCCGTCTAATTCACTGAATGTGGAATAGCTTCCACAGTGCATGTTGTCCGTGTATCTCAATTCCCCCACTGTTAGGGCAGCTCGAAGGTTGCGATCGGCAACCGATTTTGAACCGCAAAATGCCTTTTTCAAGGCAAATAAACAAATAATTGAAGGTTAATAATTTTCTGGCATCAGCACAAGCAGACATTCTGTGCGGGATGGAATCAAATTTTGTTGTAGTTGTCTAAGTTTACTTTATTTAGTAAACCCCCCACTGTAGGGGCAGCGCAAAGGCTGCGATCAGCATTACCGACTTTGAACAATAAACTGCCCTGTTAGGACGCTTTCACAAAAGCAGTTAGCTCGACTATGCAGAGCTAATATGAAGTCGATTCAATCAATCAGCATGAACAGAATTTCGTCGTCATGATGCAACACGCAACAGCGAGCAAACGAAATCGCTTGATGTTACAAACCGCAATAAGATACGGGTTAAAACCGTTGCGTGTGTGAGAGCACCATCGGTGTTTATTCGCTGGATACAAAAATCATATGCGAATTGTCGAATAATTTTTCTGAAGAACATTAGGGAATGGAACAACTGAACTAAAAGGTGTGGCCTATTTCGTAGTGCCCTTCGGCCATGAAAGAGTGTTTCTGGGAAAACTAGCTACATTCATTAGTCGGAAGGTAAGCTGGATGGACCGTCCGGGTTGTGCCTGTGCCTGCCTTCAAATTAAACAAATCACTTGCCCTGTGGTTGGCCACCACGTCTCAGGCCTCTGCCTGAGAACGAACGCCAACGCGAGCGATCGGGAGAGATTTTTGCCGTACATCAGCCGGCACTTCCTCTAATGGAAAAGTTGGATCATTTTGTTCAGAAGAATATTACTCTCGGTAATATTACAAAGATGCGATTGCATTTTATCCGATATGGGATTGAACAATTGTTCTTTTGAGGACAAATAAAACACTTAATTTGAAGAGTTAATAGTTTTGGGTACCAGTAGCAGTATGGTAACAGCCTCAGCGGTAGGTGCAGTCGGTACTTCCATGAGGCGGATGTTATAAGAAGCAAATGGAAGCGGTACGGCAGCGGCACGGGAAACAGTTCGGGTGTGCTCAGACGAGCGTCATTTTTCGTTGTTGATATTATTCCCCACATGAAACGAAGCGCTTTCGTACGATAGCGGCGGTATTAGCGGTAGATGCATTTGCCAACACTTACTCCAGTAAAGCCGTGTCTAATTTTCAATGTGAAAACACCTTTCTATTGCGTTGGCCGTGCGCATTAGGCCTCTGCCGGGCTAAACGCGAAAAGCGGCGTGTACCGATTCGCCCGGCCGTAGGTTAATGTACAGCCGTACGTAGAGCTGTGTAAAAGTATTCTACTTCAACCTCGCGGTCGTAGCTTTGCACACAACCCTCCTGTGATTTTTTTGACTTGGATTGTTCTTCTAGTTTCTAAAAATTGGTTAGTATTTAAATAATTTTCATTATTGTCCGATATTTTTTCCAGTCTCAAATGTTTCTGACTGTAACTTATAGTTAAAAATAAGATAGAATTCTACGCAGTTTCCTCAAGCAGTTTTCAACATTAACGCGTTCCCCTCCTCAGCAGTTCCACATCAGTCCACACTCGAACGTCTGCACTAGAATGACTTCACACAAATCCATCGCCTCTAATCAAACATCATCAACGAAACTAGAACTATGCCAAAGAGTGTTTTAGCTTCCTGCTACAGGAATAAGGCGCTGACCATTGCATCGCGATCCATTGAGGAAAAAAAATCCATTTAAATTTATAACGGCGGAAGCCACTCTCGAGTCTCCATCTTCTCTCTGCTCCTGTTTCTCTAGATTCCATCACTCCCAATCGAAGCACCCGAAAGCAAGCGGCTTTCCGAAGATCGATCATCCCATTGAAAATCAACGGAGCGAAGTAAGCAACTCACGGCAACCGGATTCGGGGGAAGAAAAAATGTCCGAAGCAAATTTTTGATAAAAAGAGTTGCCTCCGATCTAAGTTCAATATCAACACACAGCGAGAGGGTAATTAATTCAGCCGACTCTTTCAGAGGGAGAAGAGAAACACCGAAAGATGATGATGATTATGATCTTGGGCTCCGGATTTTTCAGATCCCGATCCGAATGTTGGGCCACGGTTTGAATGTTGAGCGGTTTGAAGGCACCGCAAAGTACAGCAAAAGGGCAGCAACATCCACAGTCGGTTGTTCTGAAGCTCGTCGAGCTTCAAGCGGCGATCCACGGGTGTTGTAAGAATTATTGAATAGAACTATTATCATCATTAAATTGAATTAAAGGTCAGAATCAATCAGCAGCCACTTGAGACCGCGACGGTTGATGCGTTTGTATGCAGGATGGGCAATATTTTCGAGATTCAATGTGTTCAAGTTGGTTCATAACATAATCTATCTTCATGATTGTTATTTTTATAAGTGAAGAAGTAGATTTTTATACAAACAGTCATTCAACGTCAATTTTTATTCTGTATATTTTTTAAAGTCGAAACCATATTCTACTATACTAAAAACGAATACCACGGAAGTGGTTGCTCTCTCCTGTCCGGATGAGTTCCCAAGCTACCGATGATTAATAACTCTTCGTGTCGACATGAAAGGGATTGATCAAAAGATCACGATACCTTGCGCTCGCACATCCTATGCAGAAGAGGGAAATAGACGAATATAAAACGTTCTATGATGTATCGCAGTCGTGAGTAACGCCGCACTAATCAATACCAATTTTGATCGAACTCAGCAAGTTTCGGATCGTTATGAATGATTCTACGCTGCCAATTTAGATTCCATTCGAACTCACTTCCGTACGGCAAAACGAAACTACGGAAGCACTCATTCCGAGCGATGGAACAAAACCCCGATGTAGGAGAAATATTTCAATAATTGCAGAGATGCATTAGGTTTCGTCAGGCGTTGTATTTTTTAAAATCTAGAATTGAACTGTGGCAATTCTCGTTGATTCGAAAGCACTTCAATGGCGTTACTTGTTGGGAAAGTAAGTTTGCCAACCGCTAAAATTAAATCACACCTCTCTTTCGAAACTGTCAAGTTTTCACCACGTCAGATACTATCAGCGATCCATCAGTTCTCACTCTCCCCCAGAACGCGCCAAAAGTTAATCACAGAGGCGATCTTGTTTCGCACATTGCCAGCTCCGGGGTTCCGCGCCGGCCCCAACCGAGCTGCTCTGCATTTAATCCACACCTCGTCACACCGTCCGGTTCGGAGTTCGATTCCCTGCTCCTACTTCGTGTTCCGGTGTACCTCAAACCGACTGCGCACCGAAAAAGGGAAACTCGACCGGATAATAACAGTCCAACCGAACGAAATGCAGGGACGGACAGTTTTGGGCCGGTCAGAACCTCGAAGAAGGTGCGTGTTTGGATGCATAAATTAAAATCATGTTTGTTTTATGCATTTGAAGAGCGCACACCGCATCATTATTCGTGGCCCGATGTCTGTCTGTGGTCAATTGCCGGGTTCGGTATTTTACGGACGCAAGGAACTCGAAAAATGGTCGATTGATGCGAGTGGTAAAACTCCCCCCAAGTGGCGTAGTGGAATGTTTAAGATCTTTTAATTTTTGAGGCTCCGAAAAAAAATGTTGCTGTTCCAAGTACGTACAATACCAAACAACTAGACTTTCAAGCAACTGTCAGTTTGGCAGTAGGAATTGCTTAGGCAAAATAATAATAACAATAAAAAAGTGCCGGGATAAAGAGGGTACATCACCGGCCAAGCTCGCAGTGGCGAAGTAAGTCAGCAGTGTTAGAAGATTCGGACGGAGAATGGATTCAACGGAGGTCGAACCAGGAACGCCAAGAGGCCTTACTTTGTTACGGGAAGAAATGTTAAATACAGTGAATGAATAATTAATGACTTTATGAAAAGTGATTTTGATCTTCTTCAAGTAGTTTTTTACTCTTGTTCCGCTGCTGCCGTACGAGCGTAAACGGCCCTCGAGCTCTGTGTGGATCGCGCGGCTGTTTGTTTAGCCTTTTCGGAATCGCCAGTGTCCGGGGTGGAAATAAAACCCACGAATCAGGAGAGCACCGCATCAAGAGGCGAAAAAATTCAAATAAAAGAAGCCAAGTAAAAAAGGCGAAACGATGGACCGAAGTATGTAATTGAATTAATTTTAAATTACATTTTTAATCCATTTTCAACAATTGCTATTTCAACGGCCGGGTTGGTGGAGTCGAACGGTTTAGAAAAATACTGCGGCTACCACGCGAGAGAGAGAGAGAGAGCGGGCTTCCGAGTTGGAACAACGTTTTCTTTGATTTTGATATTAAACCAGCATTATTGTGGGATTGTTTACCTTAGGTTGGAATAAAGAATAAAACAGTCAAGTGTTGATTCAACCATTGTGAATAAATTGTGGCCCTGAAAACGGTGATGGGTTGCAGTACTTAGCAACTGCTGAGTGGCTGCAAATTTATTCTCGCCCGTATTAGTTTGTAGGTGGATTCTGAGGGGTTATTTTGTCCGCTCAGCCCGTGATTAACGCAACTATTGTATTATACGGTTAATAGAAATTGATGGCTGTTTGGATAAATAGCGAACTCTCGTGCATTGTAATGACATCACAAAGCGGGAGGCAGTTTTGGTCGTAATGCTAAAAGCTTTCCATCCATTTAAAACCTGATTTGAGAAGTGCCTGAAGTCGTTTAATACTGAGAAATAAATTATTCATGCACCAATCATATCCATGGGCAACATATTAAACGCAGTTCCGTGAGATTGTATTAATTTTTGATTTTTCTTTATTTTACTATAAATTTTGATATTTTTCCAAGTGTTTTTTACACATCTAGAGTATGTTTTTATTAAACTTTAATTGCGGTTTTGTACATTGCTCTAAAGAAAACATAGGAAATAGGGGAGAAAGCATAAAAGAAGTTTGAAAAGGAGATTCAGATCGTGGTAAATTTACCTTTTAGTAACTTCATATTAGCTATCGTTATTCGGTTAAAGCGAAGGTTTTCGTAAGCAGGCAGATGAGTGAGGTCTCTTCATGCCAGTGTACGACAAATCCTTCTGAAAATAGCTTCAGGATCCGCTCAATTCGCTGAATCCAAATGCGAGTCTCATACAACACACTTGGGAACGTCTAGCATCATTTAGTTGCGGTGGCACCAGTCATTAAACAAGTCAACCAACGCGGTTCAACAGGAACCTCAAGAGAAGGACGTGAGACTTTTGAATATTCCGTAAACATTCAATACTCAAAATTGATAAATTTCTTCACTTACTAAAACTCATCGAGTTTATAATTCAACGAAAGAAAACTACTTATTTCTCGGCGAAATATTTCTCTGCAATAGAATTCCGCTGAAAAATCCTCTCTTTACTGTGGTGAGACATTCAGACTAGCTTGTCACCTCTCGGTTAAATTTGCCGAACGCGCAGTCAACTAACGTTTGCGGTAAAAAAATGGACGAAAATTGCCGATTTTTCATGGTTTACCTTTAATCGCACTGACGAAACTACTCATATATCATCAATCATAGTAACCCTTGAGTTAGCAAAAAAATTGACAGCTCTATCAGTCAAAACTAACTGTGATGGCGAAAAAAGTGAAGCTACTCCGTTCAGAAGTGTGATGGTGGTGATGCATGACGAGACCTATCTCACCCTGAATGGCAACGACTGGCAGGGTACTTCGTATTTCACCGAGGGGAAATTCATTTCACATACCAAGATCCCCAAGAAGGTGCTGATGTGGCTGAGAATCATCGAGAAGGGGATGTCAAAGCCGCTCTTCTTTCGCTCCGGGCTGGCCGTGAACGGGGAAATTTATAATACGAAGTGCCTGCCAGAAGTTGCGTCGTTCATCAAGAAGTACCATAAGGGCGAAGACATGGTGTTCTGGTCAGATTTGGCGTCGGCCTACTACTCGAAGCGATCGTTGGGGGAGATGGAGCGGCTGAATATCGATGTGGTACCGAAGCCGGCGAATTCGCTCAACGTCCCCCAGTTGCGTCCCATCGAGAATTTGTGGGCAAACTTGAAGTGCAAGATCTATTCTAACAGCTTAAAAACATGCCTACATGCATGTTTTCGTCCGCTATGGCCACGGTTACCTGCCATAAGGTCGCACGCACGGACGTAATATTTTTTGCGAGGGAGCTAACATGATTACTTTCCATAGGAAATTTGTCCAACTCAATTATCTGTCTTAGTTTTTTTTCATCACCATCTGAAAAAAGTCCATTTTTTTCCGCAAACGTTACGTACCGAGATTCTCGGTATAAAACGATGTCTGTCAAATAATACTGGTACCCGGAGATTTTTAGCAAAATAGATTCAGCCGAGATGGTTGCCGAGCACTCGACTGTCCAAACACTGACAGCAAACACATTGTCTTGCGAGGAGATTGGTCGAAACTATTGAACTGCAATAGAATCTAAACAACAGAAGGACGAACACTGGACAGAAGTTCCTACGCGCCGTTGAAGCATTGGAAGTTGCTGAAATTTTATCTTCAAGCAGGTATGCTAGTGGAACTTCCCAGCTGGTCTCGAGGAACGATGCTGGCCTAACAAGCCAGTTGTCGTAGGTTCGAGTCGCGTCTCGGGAGCGACAAATTGTCCTGTACACTTAACAGTTGGCTGCGAAGTCTGTGTATAATAAACAGAAGGTCGAGTTCCGAATCGGAATGTAGCACCAAGGCTTTGCTTTACTCTTTCTAACTTCATTCCAAGCGGTTGAAAATAGGCGCAAAAATCCTTAAATGAGAATCGTTTTTAACTGAATGCGATCAGATTTTAAACCGCCAGATTGATGCCACTACACAACTCGGGAAAAGCGTTTGATAGTCAAGATAAAAAAAATTACCAGTAAGAAGAACAAGATAACAAGAATTATCTCGCATCATATAAATTCGCAGTGACCAGAAAATTAGCAGTGAAAATTAACAATAAAAACTGAACAGCGAAAACTTGGTTGCTAATAACAGCAGTTCTTGAAATGTTCATACATTAAGTCCCTTAATTGACTTCAATAAAAATACTGTGGAGCACCAACGGAAAAGTTAGCAAAATGCTAGTGCAAAGAATTTAAATCCACGCGGAACACATTTCCTAATAGATCTGAAACATAAGTCGATACTTGAAAAACTGGAATACGCAGTTACATGAAGTTAACTCGACTTTGCATGTAAGACAATAATGTTTTGTTTTAAGTGAGCGTTTATTAACAAACATAAGGAGCGCCTATGGGTAATCCTCTTTTACCTTTTCTATGTGATGTTTGAAAAACAAACTTAGAAAATAAATTGAAAGAGAAATATTTCCTATCAGATCGTTCGAGGCGATACGTGAACGATATTTTTTCAAGATGACATGGAAAATATCTTGGAAATTTTAAATTTGATACGGAGATTCGACTGTGATATTAAATTTGATTTTGTTTCGGCTTAGCAGTCTCAATGAAAACATGTAGCGGGCCTGAATGCCACACTCAAAGTTGCGGTCTCGTTCGCCGTATCTTCAAGCAAGTGGCTTAAGCGCCACCTCGAAGAGGACCACTTGCCTGTCTTGGCTTACCCGGTCAGAACATTTCACATCACTAAGGCACTCAGTCTCATTCGTAACAGATATTCCTAAACCTCAAAACACCGAACTCGTGAATTCTCCTCGGCGTCAGTCAGATTTCCATCAGAAGTAACCTCTGAAACACGTAGAAGATTCCATTAACGCCAAGAATATTGACCTAAATTTGTTTGCTTGGTCCAGCTGAGTGTATAAACTCGTTACGACAGGTTACTTCTGATGGGAATCCTACTGACGCCGCTACATTGGTAATGTTGGCAGAAAACAACATTTTCTGCATTGAAATCGACATACTCAACTTTGAACAGCTATAGCTCTTCTTAGGGACATT
The DNA here is from genome assembly GCF_029784165.1 of Wyeomyia smithii. Taxonomy (NCBI): domain Eukaryota; kingdom Metazoa; phylum Arthropoda; class Insecta; order Diptera; family Culicidae; genus Wyeomyia; species Wyeomyia smithii. Next base: position 278,832,513 of record NC_073695.1, read on the forward strand.
CTAGCTCTTCAGTGTCCCATGCAAAGTTGTTAGGCATCTAAAATACTATACTTTAACATAATGTAGTGCATTATTGGAGCATTATTGGTTTTCCCATATGAATTTTCATACAAATTTGAAATGCAATGCGCCAAGCGGAGACAAAACCAATCGACTTCAGGTGAGTTTAGGGTTGTTGGGGACCTCAAAAGGAACCAAAAAAACTTGGTTCTGGAAAATCGATCATTTTTCCCCACCCTAATAACTATCTACTAGACTATTTTTGCGTGGTGGATTTCTAGTGGTTATGCCATAAAGCAATTTGAAGGTGGGGGTCTTGATTAAACTTTGGCCCTGCGCAGGGACCTCATAGTTCGGTACTTACTTGTCGCCAGCTACTTAACCTCCTGAATTTTATGCGGTAGTTATCCAACGGTGTCTTCAATCAATATGCCATTCAGGCACCGATGAGCAATGGCGGCGATCGATTGTCTCAGCTACAAACGCCGATCGGCCCAATCTGCGGCTAAGAGGACCCAACGCCCGACGGCCGTTAATGGTGAAGGCGGCAAGGGTCGATCTGTCCGATCAGCGACCTAACTAGGCACAGCGGCTGGTTCGTATCTTAGTGCACCGTAAGTCCAGCAGTACAAGGTAGGAGGGCGGATCAACTTTACTGGCGGTGTGAACAGTAGCTTCGCCAGACGCTTCTTGTTTTTAACAAACTTGCTTGCAAAGTTTCTACCACTAATAAACTTCTCCTAACTGCCCTAACCTTGTGAATTCCGCGAAACAAACACAAATCACGCACTCTGACTTCGGTCACTGTTCGATACGAACTGATCGAAGCAAGATTGGAATGCTCCTCAGATTAAAAGAGAATTTTGGGATTGAAACCGGAAATTTTGCATCGAATTTCAGCGCCAAATTCAAACCCGAGTTTACATCTCCCTTTCCCATTAGACTCATGCATCTAACCATTTTATTTCTCGAGTTTAATGACCTGCGCTGGCTGGGGTTTCAAACGGCCAACTCGTATGCAATGTGCGCCTGGTTAGCCAACTATCCATGATCCTGATAGTAGATTAGTTGTAAATTCCAAAATCAACGAAGAATAATTCCACAATTTAGAATTCACCAACACGATTGCTGTAAACAGCGCTGATCTCTCATTGCCTACGTTTCGATCAGGTTGGTTGGGAGCTTCGTCAGGGTCTGTTTTGAAATTTAGTTCGTTACATAAAACATAGAAAATCTGTCATAAAAAACATTTAGCTAACAACAAAACAGAAACTCACTCGTCACTAATCAGCTTCTACAATAACAGAAAATATCATACGTGTGGAAGTCAGGTTGCACTGCATCTGATACGCTAGAGAACATTTATAGGCCCTGATGAAGATCCCAACCAATCGAATCGAAATGTTGGCGATGACTCCATAGAGTCAGCGGTGTTTTTATTGAGACTGTTAAGCCGAAACAAAATCGAATTTTAAACTTCATTCATAAAAATATTTTCTTTACTTTGTAAATTGAACAAACCTGTTGGTTTGGTACCTTTTTAAGATGAACCAGTTGTTAAACAACCCACCCACATTGAGTTCAAAATTATTAGGAAACCCACGCACACAAAACGAGTGATACATAGCAGCTCCCACCACTTCTTCCAGCATAAAATGGTTTCTGGTTGCAATGTGATCCACCGTGTGGAATCTTTTCCCCACAGTGATGAAACACAGAGAAATTAAATTGGATTTATTTTTAAAACTGCGGAGTATAAGATTTCGTCACACTATTCATAGTTCACGGTTTTAAAGTCAATTTTCATATGAAAAAGGTTTTTTTTTCACCCCTTTGAACTCGCTACTATGAGAAATATTTTAACATATTTTGTAAGAAATTTGAGAACATATTTTATAAGCAACATGAGAACATAATTCATTCGTTGTTTTGATTTCGCTTCGAACAGACGCAAATTGTTTTATTCCGCTTGATTCGAAATTTGACAATACGACACACGAGTTGTCGTACAACGGGTATTGTTTTATCGGTTCGGTCTTGTGCTGTGCCCTGTGCGACAACAATAGCCTGCAGTTTATCAGCAAAAGCATCTTTTGCGCACTGGCAGGCTACCCCAGGCCGGCCCGGTCACGCAGCTGGGATCACAACAGCAAAATATTTCCTCGCCCCGCTGATACCCCGCTAGCAGCACGGATCTCCATACGGCTGAGTGAGTGGATTCAATAGAAGTGGCATCTATTAGGCTGCATGTGAGATACAGCCTCTGTGATACAACACGGAATTGGATTCTTTGGTGTCACCATTGTTTGTTTTGCTGAGACACCCTTCCAGATAAATCCTACTAGCAGCCACGAGGTCGTGTAGACAACAGACCTAGACGTTCGGTGAAGTATTTACTTTAGAATTATTTTTAATAGAATTATTATTATTGTTATTATTATAATTATTATTATTAGTATTATTTTTCGTCCCCAATACGATTGTCTCTTTTTCATTTGATCCATCGTAGTTTGAAAAATTGTTTTTATATTTAATACCAATTATTTGATCCCTCCTATATTCGCATATTTATCCCTGTGTGCGGTAGAGCGTAACGCTCCCGCAAAAATGGACAACACGGAACTTTTCCTAGAGGTGGAAACAAATGGGGAGGAGATTGAAATATCCCCCATCAATTCCTCTCTACCTTCGCCTGTACAATCCCCGCTACCTAGCCCTGTGTCAAGGGTACCGAAAATACGAGTAAAAGCCTACCCAGATGCCGCTAGCGGTCCCTACGTTGTTTACTTCCGGCCCATAAAGAAACCTTTAGATATCATCCAAATTGGCAAGGAACAGTTTTCGGCCGTAACCGAGATTACGAAGGTGAGGCCGAACAAACTGCGAGTTGTCGTGAGTAGCTTGAAGCAAGCAAATGAAATTGCTAGCTACCTGCTCTTTACAAGAGAGTACCGCGTGTACATCCCTGCCAAGGACGTGGAGATCGACGGTGTGGTTACCGAAGGAAGCTTCACGGTCGATGACAGTTTGCGTCACGGGGTTGGCTGCTTCAAGGACCCCCTGATTCAAGATGTAAAGATACTGGATGTCAAGCAGTTGCATTCAGTCGCCATCGAAGAAGGGAAGAAGAAATTCCTCCCTTCGGATTCCTTCCGCGTAACATTCGCCGGACGATCACTCAGGTTTTAGTCGCTAAATATCTTGGGGTCTGGTTCGACTCTAAATGCACTTGGGCTTGTCATATTAGGTATCTGACACGAAAATGCCAACAGAGGATTGATTTTCTTCGTACGATTACCTTCGTAGGAGACCTTCTAAGGCTTTACCAAACAACGATATTGTCTGTAATTGAGTACGGATGTTTCTGCTTCCGCTCCGCAGCAAACACACATTTGATCAAACTGGAACGAATACAATATCGTTGTTTGCGTATTGCCTTAGGTTGCATGCAGTCGACCCATACGATGAGTCTTAAAGTGCTAGCGGGTATTCTTCCGTTGAAACATCGCTTTTGGAATCTCTCTTATCGGTTGCTAATTCGATGCACAGTTATGAACCCATTAGTAATTGAAAATTTCGAGAGGTTGGTCGACCTTCAATCTCAATCCAGATTCATGACTTTATATTTTGACTATATGGCTCAAGATATTAATCCTTCTTCATACGATTTCTCCAATGTCGCACTTTTAGATGCTTCTAATAATGCTATACTCTTCGACACCACCATGAAAGAAGACATTTCTGGTATCCCGGATCAATTGCGACCCCAAGAGATAGTTATGATAAAAGGTTTTTCACTGATGGATCTAATTTAGATGAGTCCACTGGCTTCGGTGTTTTTCACGAAAACTTTACCGCCTCCTACAAACTCGATGCTCCTGCTTCCGTGTACGTCGCAGAACTTGCTGCTATTCAGTACTCTCTTGGGATCATCGAAACCCTGCCCATAGACCACTACTTCATCTTCACAGACAGTCTCAGTGCCATTGAGGCTCTGCGATCGATGAAGACTGTGAAGCACACCCCGTATTTCCTGGGGAAAATTCGGCGGTTTTTAAGTGCTTCAACAGATAAAAATTACCGGGTTACCTTAGCGTGGGTCCCTTCTCATTGTTCCATTCCGGGCAATGAAAAGGCTGACGCTTTATCTAAGGTAGGTGCTATTGATGGCGATATTTATGTAAGACCAATTGCTTATGATGAATTCTATAGCATTTTGCGTCAGAGGACACTCAACAGTTGGCAATCATCATGGAACTCAGATGAACTGGGACGGTGGCTACATTCCATTTTTCCTAAGGTATCGTCGAAAGCATGGTTCAAGGGGTTGGATGTAGGTCGGGACTTCATTCGCGTGATGTCCAGACTTATGTCCAATCACTACACGTTAAACACGCATCTCTTTCGTATAGGGCTTGTAGACAGTAGTCACTGCATTTGTGGCGATGGCTACCTGCTAACGTACAATTAATACGAATTGTACTTGGCTCAGTAAAACAGAAAATGTATCGTGCCGTGTCAAATAAACTAATTTTAAACCTAAAAAAAAAATGAGAACATAATTCATAAGTAATCCAATTGTGTATTAAAATAATAAAATGACTGTGATTCAATACTTAAAATCTGTGAAGAAATTATTTGGAGAATATGGAAAGAAAAAATCACAAGGGTTGTATGCAAAGCCACGACCGCAAAGTTGTTTGTTACATTACTTGTATTGAATATGTTCAAACTTTTGTGCAAAAGACACATCACAACAGAAATGAAACAAACACTATACAATGCAAACAAGTTCAACAGTCAAAGTGCATGCAGATTAGAATAACATTTCACGCAAAACGAAAAAATATTAAATCTTCAATAATTTGTTTGTTGTCCTTATAAGGACTGTTGTTGATCAATTCCATATCGGATATAATATTCATCGCATTATGGCATTTTTCTGATATCACAGTTGCAAGCTGTTTTAACACTGAAAATTTGATGGCCCATATACTTTGAAAGCCAGCATTCCAAAACGTTTGTGTGGTGTCAAAATACGGCAACTTTTCATTAGAGGTAGTGCCGGCTAATGTACCTAGTATTGATGCTGCTCGCTACTGCACAAAGGTAGCTTTTACTACATAGTAAAACAGGTCAAATAGCACATTTCAAATTACTAGGTCTATAATTCTGTCGACCGTGATTGGGAAGCAATTTTATAACAACCAATCAGAGGTCGAATTTTGCGTTTTGACTAGGATTGACAATTTTCAATAGTACAATTAGTACAATTGTCCTAATAATAAAATTACATTTTTCTGCATTTTGGTGGAATTTTAAAAGATTTTCCAATCTATTGCTGGAAGAACACAGGAACATGTTCGAAAACTAACCGATTTATTAGCATTTGAAGTTGGAAATATTTTTCACTTTTTCCGGTTTTAGATTTTTATTTTACATCCCTATATAGCCGGGTATGTAGCCTTTCTGAGAACTAACTAAACAAAATTAGATTCTTAGGGCAAAACAGTGATATTTTTTGCGAGTGTTGAATATTTTCCGACTTGTCTCAGATAAAATCTGATTCTGGTTGATTATTTTTTATTTAAAAGGTTTTCTAGGTGTTTTACATCTTGTAAATGTAAATAATAAACCAATTTGACATCTCCACTTCTGCCAGGCTTGAGCTTTAATGGATGTCATCGGGAAAAAAAAAGTTCATTTGACTTGGTAGTTTTAACAGATCACTTGAAGTTTCAAAACTAACGATCGTTTCGTTAATCCAGTTTACCGTTTGTCACATTTCTTTCATTTAACCCTGAAAAGATGCTCTAATTCGATTTGACTCCTCGCTTTCAGCAATATTGCCCATTTTTTGCTCACAGTGCGTTGTTTTTTCTCGTTTTTCTTAATCAATAAAGAAAATTAAAACCTGAATTCTGGTTTTTGTAATTCATTGATTTATGAAAATAAAATTGCACTTTCAATTATTAAATAGTCGAGGATCAATTTGACGCATGATTATCCGTTTACTGACATCGAAATATTGTTTTTAAGCCTGCCACATACCTCCACGAAAAAAATATGATTATCTTTCCAGGGTTTTTGCAATAAAACAATGTTTGTTCTAAAAAATACTTGACTCTACACTCTTTATGTAGAGTGATATAAACTAGATTTGCTTTTTACGCGGGGGATACGTACCGCGTAAAAAAAAAACCGCGTAAAAACGAACCGCGTGAATTCCGGAATCCGCGTTAAAAAACCGTAAAAAACGCGTAAAAAGCGACCTTTGTGTACCTAGATTATTTCAAATGATCAATTTTTGTTCTCCGTAGGAATTGTTATCAGTTCAAATACTATTGTCATTGTTTGATTGTTTATCTCTTTAAACCATGTCCTGATTGCTGTACAATTGATCCTAGATTGTAGCATCAGGACAGGATAGCTATAGTTAGAAAAAAGTTAAGTGATATTTAACACTCTTCGAGCTTAGCAGCTAATTATAGCCAAAGCCAGCACTCAAATAAATGTTAAACAGCCTTCACGAACCAGCCAGATGCAGCTGCCAAAGTTCGAAAGCTCATAAATCAAGATTAATTACCGAACGTACGAGTGAATTAGACATGTCGCTTCTCTGTGCTCCATTTCGTCTTGGTACACATCCGACGAAAGCTAGCCCGGAACGTTGTATCGGAATTATCGCCTCTTCGTACAGGCTAGTAGCCCGCAAGCTGGCAAAATTGCTTCCCCGGCAGCAACTCTCACGAAGACAGCCTGATTAGCTGTCCGCCACTCTGGGCCACAGTGGAAGGTTTCTAGTTGTGGTCGCTGCAACGATCTGGCCAGCTTTTCAACATCTTTATTTCGGATCCGAATCAAAAAAAAAAAAAACTACTCTCCAGACCTACTCGCGCTTCACCACAAAACTCGACTCCTCGGCGGAATGGCGACGGGAACACAAATATAATTTGAAAAAGAGAGCGAAACGCTGCAAGGTACAATCATAATCCAGCGTGTCTAAATAAATCCCATCATCAATCATCGAACGAAATTTGGCAACTTTGCTCCGGTCCGTTGGTATTTAGGTTCGAGTCGGTCGAAGAGCTGCGATCCCTCCGGCTGGCTTAAATACCTGGAAAAATGCTTCCGAAAGTGTAGTGACAGCTTCTGATCTATGCGCTACTAATGAAATATGTGGTCTAATGTTTATAATCATAAAGTTTTATTTGGTCATTGTTTTTATTCAGACTAAATTATTACATTTAAATTAGTCCAGCACTTCGAATAATCTTCGTACCCATCGGACCGCCTAAAGAGTAGTGGACTATTGAAATAATCCTCGTACACTAGGCAGTTGCCAAAAACAAATAAACAAACTCGCGGACGATCTTTTATCAGCACGCTAGAGGGGTTAATTTACTACTATGGCATATTTAAAACTAAGGCAGCACTCGGAAATACAAACTTAACCCTACTGGATCTGACGACCAGCATATTGGGGGTCCATATTTTATTCTAATTAAATAGAATATTAGTGGCATAAATTTCCTGAGGCGAAACCTATGACCGGGAAACGCCACAGCACCGCAGTTCCAATCGTAAGTCAACCTGGATCGTATGTTTACTTTGCGTCAGGATGCGGTTTCTGTGTTATTGTTTTATTATTGTAATTTTCGATCTGCCCAACGCGTTTATGAAGGTCTCCGAAAACCGAAGAAAAATTAAAAAAAAAAGACGCGCTCCGCCACGCAGCGCTGAGTAAATTTCTAGTTGCGTTAACGAATATGTCGAATTACGCTTTCAACCGCACGCCCATCGCTCGCCTATCAAAAGCCACAGCGACTGCCGGCCGGCACATTCGGGCGCGGTCTTTCACTTTGATCTGGTATTCAAGAATGGTTCCATCGTTTTCGTTACCTTTTTCCGACCGCGCGCGAAAAAGGGCGCGGTATTCTTCTTATAAGCGGGCTGATTACCAGCAGTTCGGCGGTGATTATATCGCTTAGAATTATATGGGGACATCCTAGTTAGCATTTTTAATTTTGAATGATGTTATGCGAAATTAACTAGCCACTCTGCTTCAAAATTTCTTGAAACTTGCCTCAAAGACAAAATTGAAGCAAGAGTGAACCAAAACAGTAACACTGATGCTTGAAGGATAAGCAAGCCCACTAAATTAAACCTTCCCCCTGCTAGATGAACTAATCGAAGCCCGAAGAATTTAAAGGCGCGATCAGCGCGGTGAAAAGTAAAGGAAAATATTTGGTCTATTTATTTTCCTGTTTCTAATGATACATCCAAATTAATTCACTGTTAATGGGATTAGATGTACTTCTGTTGGGTTATCTGGTTTCGCTTATTGTCTGCAGCTTGGTCAGAAGTTTTACTCTGGGAAAACGCAAAATAGTGGCGCGTGGGGCGTTCTTCGTCTCGCACCAGAAGCGAAAGGAAATGGAAAGCTCGAAACTATTTATTCATTTTTATTGCCTTTTGGCAGATGTTGGAAATTGTTGCAGAACATAACCTGAAAACGCCGTCACATGACGCTAGCCCAGGTGTTGCTGCCGGGGCAACGTTTGTACCAAATGGAATTTTCGCTTATCTTCTCCTCTTTCTGTTCGAAGATAGCTCCGCAATGATAAACTCGACGCCGAAGCCGGAGTCAAAGCGGGAGTCAAAGGTTGCAATTATGTGTGTCAAAACATATGGGCCGAGGCCGTGGCAACATTTTTGCGAAAAGGTCTACGACTAACGTCAATTTCCCATTTAAAAATATATTATGCACGTTATAAATCATAATCTGTCCGGTTGGCCACTTTCCTCTCTCTCTCTCTCTGTGGATTTCCGTGTGCAATCGTTTCCAAGCCGAGTAACAAAATAATCAACTCCTTCACATTCTGAAGAGTGTGTGCATGCAGTGTTGCAAGTATGCAACACAACGAAAAGAGCACATGCGAATATATGAGCGAAAAGTGCATCATGATTTATGTTTTTATCAGAGCCCAAGCTACAACGGAAAAACTGTTTCCTCAGCTGTCGGTGGCCCCGCTTCACCTCGGTCGTATCGTACCACCTTTCGGGATTGGGAAGTTTAACGCTGGGCGCGCTACAAAGTGAAAGGTTCTGCACCGAAAGTCAGCATGTCCCGGAAGATGGAACGGTCGCTGTTCGTTGAATGCAATATAAATCATTATTTAACTGTTTGCCGGGAAATTAGCTCGCTCGCTGCAGGGATGCCAAGCGCAATTGACCGAGTTTGTTGCCATCGCCGGTAGGCCGTGTATGCCCTTTGACATATGCCAGGACGTAAGCGTGTTTCAGACACTCCTAAGACTAGTCATCATATCGAAGCCAGACCGATGACCGATTAAATTGTCGATAGCAGTCATTCTGTGGAAGGGTTTAACATAAAACTACAGTAGCACTTTACTCATTTACTGTGAACAAGTACTCAAAATAAACAACCAACAATCGAAGTATCATTCACACATCGTGCACTGCCATGTCGAAAAACTTTAATTATCGAATTATCGTAGCAAAATTATTGAACACCATTAACTACTGAAAAAAAAACGCGCTGCGTTTCCCCTCCACACGTACGCGCGCAGTGAGCTGTCAGTGTGTGAACGAGGAGCTCGGCACTGATAATCAACTGACCCAGGAGGAGGGAAGCGACCTCGAGTGAGCCCGGGTGCGTAAGTGGATATTTAATCACGCTGGCTTTTCGATTACTTTCTCCCTCTCTCTCTCTCTCTCTCTCTGTCCGATCAATTGCTACTTTCTTTTTGGCCCTTTCAGCCTTTTCGAAAAATCATTCCAGGCCACACCGGATTTCGTGGCGGTGCTCACGATTCACGTTATTTCGCCTGCGCGTTCGCTCCCCGCGTATACATAATGGCAATCATCGTCATCAACGGCCGATCCATCGAACCGACCCGCGGAGGAAACTCGAAAAGTAAGCCCAATAACTACACCGTATCATTGCCCAAATCAGCAGGGTTCTGGTGGTCATTATCTTATTTCTCGTGTATTTCAGCGCGCATCCGCGGCGCTGCTGTCTCGGCCGGCAGGGGCATCCGACCTGTTCAGCAGCAGATTTTTTTTCTACTTCTCTTCGCTGTTTCGGGAAGTCATTCGACGTAATACACGATAATTATGTTCAAATTAGAATGGCTTATATGCCCGCGATGTATATACGTAGTGGAACTTGAGGCGGACGAGCAGCTGACGGAATTTTCACCCGGCGAGGTTACTCCTCAATTCAGCACTGCCTGTGTGATTTTGAGCGATAAACAGTGTCCATATGAATGGAAATAGCCGAGAACCGAACCGGAGGAATTGAAGTAAAATAATATCGATAATCATCATAATTCTCGAACAATAATCGCGTCGATCATCATTATCAACCGATAGCTATCGATTTGACGAGAACCATTTCCAGACTATCATTCGTTTTTGCCCAGTCTATGGGAGGATGTGTGCTTTCAGAATGGAACGTGCCCATTTCGTACGGTGGCTGCGAATCGTTTATAACACGATTTATAACTATCAGTTTAGGAGCTATTCATGACAGCAGTTACCAGTGGAGTGTAATTTTCCCAGTCAAGCTCAACAAGAAGTAACAAAAACAGTTTTACATTCCATTGCCGAACCACAAATCGCACCAACTTGACTGCTCGTATAAATTATTATTTAAGCATTTCGGGATCGGGATCAGCACCGGCTGCCACCACTAATGACTGACGCTAATATAGATCTGATCGAGCAGATGGAAGACTCTGCCGAAAGAAGCTATCGCCGCAGTGACTGATATTCGAGCGTGTACCGATGCTTACGACGACGATGATCGCTCTTGATCCTCTTGGTTTCTGTGACATGCGCGGCTTGCTAGTTCCACTTACAATTCGCCGTCTCCACAGCTGGCCAGTTCTAATCCGGTTGGCGGCACGTTGTGGTAGGCTTAGGCTGTGAGGCGACCTTCTTTAGCGGGTTGACAAGATTGGAGTGAGCTGTTTGTGGAGTGAGTATGGTTGGGCACAGTTAAAAATAAACTTCAATGTTTTCATTTTTAATTTAATGAATTTTATGGTGACAAGCTAAAGCCACAAATCTCATACTTTTATACATATCATTCACCTGAGTAAGTCAGAGATATTTACGGCTCCACATTCAACGCATATTGCTGGAATCCTGAATATCTTTTTAATACAAAATACCACAGAAAAAATTAACTTGATCACAAGATGTTTTTTTTTTTAAATTAAGGGGTTATATACCATTTTAGTTTTCTAAATTGCAAAAAAAATTTTATTATATTATCTTCAATAAAACTTCTTGAGAACATTCTCATTACGGCCGCATAAGCTTAACTTGAAACTTTATACGCGCTTATCTTGGAATGGCATTGCTCAAAAAATGACTTTGCCGTGTTTACGATTGCGGTAAAACTACTGAACCGATTTACTTAATTTTTTTATGTTCGTTATGAAATTCCCCGGTCGTTGAACGATCGTTTCTTGATACACGAAGCACAACTTTCCCGAAAAAAATCTTTTAAATGCAACTTTTAGCACTTAAAATATGTTTTTTTCGGGAACACACTTCTAAACTAATGGAATAATATGAGTTTTTTAATTTCAATTGATCTACTGGGTCTCAACCGTAAACACCGCAAACCTCTGCAAAAAATAGCGTTCCGGGAAAAGGGCATTTACTCCACAAATAATTGGTATTTCTCACAAACAAACGTATTTTTTTGTTGTTGATTAACAGAACTTTCAGAAAGTTACTACTTTTATGCAATAAATGAGGGGCTACACGCTTAAAAAATCCAAACTTTGCTCTTTTTTCTTGAGCAAAAAGGTATATAATCCCTTAAAAACGGCGAGAACGATTAGGAAACCGAATAAAACGAATGAAGCGATCCGAGATTATGCTCAGAATGGTAAAAAAAGTCGAAACTAGACAAACAAAACAAAATGAACATCCTTCATCAAGTTCAGAACTTCAGAAAAAACGCTTTGAAAGGAAAGAACTAGACAGGTACGCAGGCAAAAATGCTAAATTGAGTTCGAAAAAATTATTCGCAGAATGGCGAAAATCACTTAGAAAGATCAGAAAAAGCAAGAAAATATATACGAAGCAATAAAATGATCATAAATCATAGAACACAGAATACGAAAATTATTTAAAAAATAAGCTTATAATAGCGATGAAATATTTCTAAAGGCAACAAAGATTATGAAAAAGTAATTCAATTTGAGCTCAGGATCAGGCATGCCAATGGTACTGACTTTTTTTTACTGTCTGCTTAGGGTTTGCTTTCCTGTTTCTGTTTGTTTGAGATACCTATCGTGCTGGCAGTTCGAGAGTCACATTGAAAACGTATTGGCAACAGCGAATCACAAAAGGAAACGAAAAATGTATTCCATGTTTCGATTCGGCATCATTTGGAGGATGTCTTCGGGATTGCGAATGTAGAAAAGTAAAGAAGCTGTTTTTTATACAGACGTTTGTGTCCGCACTACACAAACAGCGTGTTTCGATAACAGCCCGCATCCACCGCAAACATTTTCCCTTTCTTTTTTTGCCTTTGATGGGTGTCGTGTAAGGACTGTTAAAACAGGATTTGGGAAGAAGAAGCGTAAGGACTGCTCGGCACCTTACCGACAGGCTTCGTATAAAGAAAAGCAAACTCGCAATAGAGCGGCTGTGCACTGAAGGATGTGTGTATCGCATACCGAATGTTATATACAACCTTACATGCTCTCGTCGACATGGGAATAAGGTGAACAGCAAAGAAAAAAAACAGTCGTGTATGGGGAATTAGACGGCAACGTTAAAGTCGCTATATATTTTATCTGTCGGCTGTCTTTATTTTGCCAATATCAACACTGTTATAGAGGGTCGCTCAAAAAAGTGTCATCGCTCAGTACATTTTTCCCCTACTTAGGTATACGGCTACCAAAGGCCAAAAAATCAAAACCAGGAAATAATTTCATAATTAGACCAGAATGACGGCGATGATTTGAGAATTATTCTCAAACTAGAGATTATAACCTTGTTTTACCCTATATGGACTTCCTCACTTCGACCAGAATCGTTGATCTATTGTGAGATATGCCCGGGTGTTTGATGGTGCGGGTGCTGCATCCCACACTTCTATTATTAGCAAAACCGCTGTTTTTTGAGAAGTGGCATGCTTATGACTTATATGTGCTTGTGTGTAACTGTGATTTTTCGCTTCCTTATAAACACTTACTGCTCTACTATACGGAGCCTTGTTTCTCCTGCCAAATGTCACCACTTATAAATCAGAGTGAACCTATGAATGCGGTTGACTATCTAGGATTAATTTGACCGATTGCTACAGGAATGAAAGAACATCGTTAACAAGTGTTTTAGTTATAACTATTTGATATTGGACAATTTTAGTGACGCTATAGATTGTAAGTTTTTCATTTAACACCCTGCCATTACTTAGTTCTACGTCAAAATGCTTCTAGAAGCTAGAAAAAGCCAAAAAACAAAACAAATATTTTGAATTACACTCATAATGGTAAAAAGAAAATAACCAGAATGGTAGAACAATTTTCCTACATCCAGTTAAAACAGAAACTGACCAGAACTTAACCCTCTGGTACCCTGTGCTGCCTCTAGACGGCCTTCATCAGAAACTCAATATCTCTTCATCAAAACGTCTTTTCACACGTATTTCTCATGAAATGAACTGACATCACTTTTTCTTATGTTTATCTGCGGCTTCATGATTATCTGAATCGCACGATAGCAACCATCAAACTTTTAACGTGAACAAATGACTAAATCAAGAAAATTTATTATTTTGCGCTTTATCCTGCAATGATATCTCAAATTAAAAGATTGTTAGTGAGAAATTTGATTCAGAATAATTATCAGTGGCTGTTCAATTGCTTCATATTTCAGGTTTGTATAAGTTTTGTTTATATTCAACTTTGAAATACTGAAAAATTTACAAAAAAGTGAAGACCGCCTAGAAGCACGCATTGGGCACTGCCGACATGAAAAATTTTCGCTGATGCCAAGTAATGTTTTTTTGATCTGTTTCTTGTTCAGTCATGAAACGGCGACAGGAATCGAAGCTTTGATGATGCAGGTGCTTGACAATAAAACGAATCTGGACTGTGGACATTTTAGATGATTTGATAGTGACGATGATTACAAAGGACTTAATTATCTTACACATGCGACGCGCATTTAGCCAACCGCCCCAAAAAACGGTAAACAAAAAGCTTGGCCATCGCGTTCTACATTTTTAAAGTCATAAATTTTTGAGTCGAAGCTGCGCCTGTATTCAAATAAATCATCAACAAGACAAAAAACTTGAACTGCCAAAGTCTTTCATCTTTTTAAACACGATCCCTTACCTGTAAAGTTCAAAGAGCTGGACACTTCATTTAAATACTTCAAATATTTAAATAAATATATACGCTTTCCAGAAAGATATTGAAACAGCTTTAAACACTACACCGTGAAAAATTTGCAAATTTGTAGAATTTTGTATTTTATGTCTGTTAATAGTTATTCTAGTGCTCGTTAATATGGGATTGAGTATGCATTAATAGCAATCCAAGAAACCATGCCGAGATATCGTTTCGAGCAAATAATATATAGAGCTTCACTTTACCGACGACAGTTCCTCGTGAAGGACCTTCTGGATACGATAAGCTATATAAAATTCGACCAATTATTAACTATGTCAACCAATCCTTCCAGTCAGTTCCAATGAAGTAGCACTTTGCGTCGATTAGCAGTTGTGCTCCACCAAAATGAAACTTTTTCAGAAACAATATATGCCAGACAAACCAATAAACAGGACATCTAATTATTTGTCCTGTGTGACGCGCATGGCCATTTTTGTTTCACCTTGTGGAAGGATTGCTTTTTCGATTTCCATCATAACAATTCAGTTAACATAAAATGAGCTCGAACAAAAACAAAGCGGCTAGAGTTTTTTCAAGCGAAAAAAAAATTTGGGCATCAGAGGGTTAATCTCAGAGTTAAGAAAAAGCGTGTCTAAAAGCCAGAAACGAGTAAATAGCACTGGGACTATCCGGATTGAAATATCCGGATATCCGGCCTCGGATATCCGACAAATATCCAAAATCCGGATCAACCGGATTTCCGGATATTATCCGACAGGATATTCGGATTTTCGTACAGGCGGATATCCGGATACCCGGATTTGGTATCCGAACATAGTTTCATGAGAATTATATAAATAAATACTTACGAGGGGATGGGGGATTGTGAAGAAACCCATTTTGCGCGTTACGTTTCATTTAAAAGGCTTCAAAAGACGGAAAAAAATTGCGGTTATCCGGATAGTAAATATCCGGATGTCCGAGTATCCGACTATTCACCTATCTGTATCTGGATATCCGGACATCTGGATAGTAATCGTTTACCCATCCATGATCCGAGCTTCGGATAACCGGATCACGAGTGTATCCGGTCAAAAGTCCCAGCACCATGAGTAAAGAAAAGAGGCACATTGAGCCCAAAATAGCGAAAAACGCTTCTCAAAAACCGAAGAATAAAGAGATTTATAGTTAGGCTAGAAAAACTCAAGAGAAAATAATCTCATATTAACCCTCTAGTGCCCAAATTAGTTTCCAGACGGACTTCGAAAAAATCACACTGAAGCTATATAAACATTTTTTCAAGTTCTTATTAAAGTTTTTTAGAAGTTTAACTGAAGACCGTCTAAAGGCGGCACTGGGCACTAGAAAATTAAGCACAGAGAGACAAGAAATCGTTTAGAAAGACTAGGAAAAATACCGATTGAAAGAGAGATCGCAAGTTACAGATTACATAATACGAAAAAAACTCTTTCAAAACAACAAAAACAGAACGGGAGCCATCCACATGTCACGTTGACAGATCTCAAATGATCAAATGATCCAAAATTGGGTACGAAACAAAAGGACACAAAAATCCAAAAACAGAGAATAATTTCATATCGAGCTTAGAATGATAAAAAAAACGCGTTTGAATGTTAGAAGGCAGCAGAAAAAGAGCATAATTTCAAGATTATTACGGAATTGCGAACTAAAAGCTTTCAAATAAATTGAGTTTGATCAATTTCTCATGGAAGGTAATTATGTTAGCTTACCTGCAAAAAAAATTTAAGCCCTTGCGAGCGGTCTTTTCGGCACTCAACCGGAAAATTCGCCATGGCGGACGGAAACATTCTATCTTACTTTTATTTGTCTATTCCTCCTTAGTTTTCGCGACAAAATTGTTGTAGTAGATCTTACGATTCAGTTTTGCCCAGAAATCTCCGATAGGGTGCAACTAGGGGACGTTGGGCAAGTTCACCAACTTGGGTACCAGATCAATTCAGCCGCTCCATCTCCTCCAACGATTGCTTCGAGAAATGGGTCGACTCCGATCCAAAACATTGCGTCCTTGGCTTTATGGTATTTATTGAAAAACGTTGCAACTTCCGACAGGCATTTCGTACTGCAAATTTCCCCGTTCATGGTCAGTCCAGAGCAAGAGAAGAGTATCTTTGGCATCCCCTTAACGCTGATTGTCAGTCGAGGCAGCACCTTCTTGGGGAACTTGGTGTGTGGAATGAACTTCACCCCGGTGCTCGTAAAATACGAAGTGCCCTGCCTGTCGCTGCCATTCAGGCCCTGAATTTATTTCAGGGTGACCTCTCCAACATCCTTGGAGCTTCTTGTCGCTCCGAGTCGTCGGCCGTCTGGAACCCGCAAGATGTACCTTTTTCGATGCGACAGGGTACCGTTCTTTGAAGTGCGCACTTATGAATGGTGTAGCCTCATTCTTTTCGCCATTACGGTTAGAGCTCGACTGATAAAGCAGTCAATTTTTTTCTGCTGACTCATGGGTTACTATTATTGATGCTGCATGGGTAGTTTCATCAGTGTGTGTGAAGGTTTATCCATGAAAAATCAGCAGATTTTTTACTCGTTACGTACTACGTTACTCTAAATGAGAATAAATCTCAAAGTGAACTCATAGTATCGGAAACCTTTCTAAACACCAGTAAAACCCAAAAAAAAATTCTTAGTAGTAAGAAAAATGCTCTTAGAAGTAAAATATCCACAAAAGGGAAACGATCTCAAATCGAGCCTAGACCCTCAAGAAAAAAACCTTTTAAAAGCCAGAAAGAGATAGAAAATGATCATTAAATATGTTCTGGCATACGGAAAACACTTCCAAAAGTAAAACAAAATCAAAAAGTAAATGAACTTACATCGAGCTCAGAAGGGTTAGAATCGCTTCTAAAAAAACTAAATTGAGTTAAGAATGGCAAAAAATGCATAAAAAAAAAAACAAGATAATAAATTTTCCGGATATAAGACCATCGCCGGTGCCATATCAAGAGAACAATCAGTCCACAAAAAGAATTATTGGAAGACCTCGTGATCAAACAGACTCAAACACATCGATAGTAAGGACTGCTACATCAGGTGTTTGATTCAGCAAGGAAATGTCGTGTTAAAAGTACCTTTCAACTGAAAAATCACAGGAGGGTTGTGTGCAAAGCCACGACCGCAAGGTTGAAGTAGAATACTTTTACACAGCTCTACTTACGACTGTACATTAACCTACGGCCGGGCGAATCGGTACACGCCGCTTTTCGCGTTTAGCCCGGCAGAGGCCTAATGCGCACGGCCAACGCAATAGACAGGTGTTTTCACATTGAAAATTAGACACGGCTTTACTGGAGTAAGTGTTGGCAAATGCATCTACCGATATTACCGCCGCTATCGTACGAAAGCGCTTCGTTTCATGTGGGGAATAATATCAACAACGAAAAATGACGCTCGTCTGAGCACCCCCGAACTGTTTCCCGTGCCGCTGCCGTACCGCTTCCATTTGCTTCCTTATAACATCCGCCTCATGGAAGTACCGACTGCACCTACCGCTGAGGCTGTTACCATACTGCTACTGGTACCCAAAACTATTAACTCTTCAAATTAAGTGTTTTATTTGTCCTCAAAAGAACAATTGTTCAATCCCATATCGGATAAAATGCAATCGCATCTTTTTAATGTTACCGAGAGCAATATTCTTCTGAACAAAATGATCCAACTTTTCCATTAGAGGAAGTGCCGGCTGATGTACGGCAAAAATCTCTCCCGATCGCTCGCGTTGGCGTTCGTTCTCAGGCAGAGGCCTGAGACGTGGTGACCAACCACAGCGCAAGTGATTTGTTTAATTTGAAGGCAGGCACAGGCACAACCCGGACGGTCCATCCAGCTTACTTTCCGACTAATGAATGTAGCTAGTTTTCCCAGAAACACTCTTTCATGGCCGAAGGGCACTACGAAATAGGCCACACCTTTCAGTTCAGTTGTTCTATTCCCTAATGTTCTTCAGAAAAATTATTCTACAATTCGCATATGATTTTTGTATCCAGCGAATAAACACCGATGGTGCTCTCACACACGCAACGGTTTTAACCCGTATCTTATTGCGGTTTGTAACATCAAGCGATTTCGTTTGCTCGCTGTTGCGTGTTGCATCATGTTGCAACTTGGCAGCTGGGAGACGACGAAATTCAGTTCATGCTGATTGATTGAATCGACTTCATATTAGCTCTGCATAGTCGAACTAACTGCTTTTGTGAAAGCGTCCTAACAGGGCAGTTTATTGTTCAAAGTCGGTAATGCTGATCGCAGCCTTTGCGCTGCCCCTACCGTGGGGGGTTTACTAAATAAAGTAAATTTAGACAACTACAACAAAATTTGATTCCATCCCGCACAGAATGTCTGCTTGTGCTGATGCCAGAAAAATTTTAACCTTCAATTATTTGTTTATTTGCCTTGAAAAAGGCATTTTGCGGTTCAAAATCGGTTGCTGATCGCAACCTTCAAGCTGCCCTAACAGTGGGGGAATTGAGATACACGGACAACATGCACTGTGAAAGCTATTTCACATTCAGTGAATTAGACGGGCGCGACAGATTTAAATTGCTAGGATCCAACACAGAATGCTTGCTTGCGTTGTCAAAAAATTATTAACTTTCAATGACTTGTTTATTTGCCTTGAAAAAGGCATTTTGATTTTCAAAATTGGATTTCCTGATGGCAATCTTCATGCTGCCTCAACACGGGGGGAATAATGGCAGTCTGGCGACACACGCTGAAAACAACCGCGCTGCTCCTGAGACGTGGTGACCAACCACAGGGCTAGTGCTGCTGCTAAGGAAGGACGACTGCTGTTGTCGCTGTCTAGAACTATTATGAGCGGCTTCGGCTGAAACTGGTTCTTATATAAGCCAAATATCATGTTTTCAATTGCAAGGTATATGATTCTGTCGACCGTGCTTGGGAAACAATCATGTAACGACAAATCAGAGGTTAAATTTTTCGTTTTGACAAGGCTTGACTATTTTCAATAGTACAATAGTGCGAATAATAGAACTACAATTATCTTTTTTTGGGAAGAATCTTAGAAGGTTTTCCAATCTATTGCTACAAGAACGAAGGAAATCCATCGAATGCTAACCGATTTATTGGCATTTGAAATTGGACATATTTTTCACTTTTTTCGGTTTTAGATTTTCATTTCACATCCCTATGTAGCCGAACTTCCTGAGAGAAGTATTCTACTTCAAAACGCTCTTATATCTCAGAAGCTATGAACATAGTTGAATTCAAATAAATGGGCTTTCAAACCCTTAAACAATGAATTTCATAATGTTTAAACATGTGGTTTGAAAGTTATAGAAAAAAACGAAACCCGCAGACTGTTTAAAACTATAGCTACGATCAAAATATGTGGCCTCAACATCATTTAAATTTAATATTGTACTATTTCAATGTTTGCGGCCTTGCTCGGGATTGAAGTTGAAATTAAAAGTCATTTCTATCATTTCACTTTTTGCCTTTCTCCTAGAAAGGTATAGCAATCACTGCAAAAACTAAAGGTATAAAAGTGCTCAAAAGGGCCGAATGTCGTATACCCAGTGTTATAAAAATGACTGCAAGACAATGACAGCAAATTTTCAACTGATCCGGCTCTCTTTGTATTGCACAGCTCTCACTGCTTCCCACACGTTCGGTGAACAGTTCGACAGCGACAGTACACATGCAACTCCATACGGACTGTTATTTTTCATCTTCATATGTGTGTTGGTATTTCCAAGCTGTCGTAAATGACAGCCTATAATCTTCCGACATCCTTCAACACGAATCCGAGCATTTTTTCGTTTCTCCTTTTTCACAGGCCGGTGGCATATTGAATACAAAGCAAACCGTTTCCATTGTTGATACTATTCCCCACGTAAGAAAAAACGTGCTTCGCACCATCTCTCTTTCATTCTTTCATCGGCCTTACTGTCGTGATCATAATCACCTGACATCCCGCTCGGATTCGTGTTGAAGGATGTCGGAAGATTATAGGCTGTCATTTACGACAGCTTGGAAATACCAACACACATATGAAGATGAAAAATAACAGTCCGTATGGAGTTGCATGTGTACTGTCGCTGTCGAACTGTTCACCGAACGTGTGGGAAGCAGTGAGAGCTGTGCAATACAAAGAGAGCCGGATCAGTTGAAAATTTGCTGTCATTGTCTTGCAGTCATTTTTATAACACTGGGTATACGACATTCGGCCCTTTTGAGCACTTTTATACCTTTAGTTTTTGCAGTGATTGCTATACCTTTCTAGGAGAAAGGCAAAAAGTGAAATGATAGAAATGACTTTTAATTTCAACTTCAATCCCGAGCAAGGCCGCAAACATTGAAATAGTACAATATTAAATTTAAATGATGTTGAGGCCACATATTTTGATCGTAGCTATAGTTTTAAACAGTCTGCGGGTTTCGTTTTTTTCTATAACTTTCAAACCACATGTTTAAACATTATGAAATTCATTGTTTAAGGGTTTGAAAGCCCATTTATTTGAATTCAACTATGTTCATAGCTTCTGAGATATAAGAGCGTTTTGAAGTAGAATACTTCTCTCAGGAAGCTCGGCTACATAGGGATGTGAAATGAAAATCTAAAACCGAAAAAAGTGAAAAATATGTCCAATTTCAAATGCCAATAAATCGGTTAGCATTCGATGGATTTCCTTCGTTCTTGTAGCAATAGATTGGAAAACCTTCTAAGATTCTTCCCAAAAAAAGATAATTGTAGTTTTATTATTCGCACTATTGTACTATTGAAAATAGTCAAGCCTTGTCAAAACGAAAAATTCAACCTCTGATTTGTCGTTACATGATTGTTTCCCAAGCACGGTCGACAGAATCATATACCTTGCAATTGAAAACATGATATTTGGCTTATATTAGAACCTGTTTCAGCCGAAGCCGCTCATAATAGTTCTAGACAGCGACAACAGCAGTCGTCCTTTCTTAGCAGCAGCACTAGCCCTGTGGTTGGTCACCACGTCTCAGGAGCAGCGCGGTTCTTTTCAGCGTGTGTCGCCAGACTGCCATTATTCCCCCCGTGTTGAGGCAGCATGAAGATTGCCATCAGGAAATCCAATTTTGAAAATCAAAAGGCCTTTTTCAAGGCAAATAAACAAGTCATTGAAAGTTAATAATTTTTTGACAACGCAAGCAAGCATTCTGTGTTTGATCCTAGCAATTTAAATCTGTCGCGCCCGTCTAATTCACTGAATGTGGAATAGCTTCCACAGTGCATGTTGTCCGTGTATCTCAATTCCCACACTGTTAGGGCAGCTCGAAGGTTGCGATCGGCAACCGATTTTGAACCGCAAAATGCCTTTTTCAAGGCAAATAAACAAATAATTGAAGGTTAAAAATTTTCTGGCATCAGCACAAGCAGACATTCTGTGCGGGATGGAATCAAATTTTGTTGGAGTTGTCTAAGTTTACTTTATTTAGTAAACCCCCCACTGTAGGGGCAGCGCAAAGGCTGCGATCAGCATTACCGACTTTGAACAATAAACTGCCCTGTTAGGACGCTTTCACAAAAGCAGTTAGTTCGACTATGCAGAGCTAATATGAAGTCGATTCAATCAATTAGCATAAACAGAATTTCGTCGTCTCCCAGCTGCCAAGTTGCAACATGATGCAACACCCAACAGCGAGCAAACGAAATCGCTTGATGTTACAAACCGCAATAAGATACGGGTTAAAACCGTTGCGTGTGTGAGAGCACCATCGGTGTTAATTCGCTGGATACAAAAATCATATGCGAATTGTCGAATAATTTTTCTGAAGAACATTAGGGAATGGAACAACTGAACTGAAAGGTGTGGCCTATTTCGTAGTGCCCTTCGGCCATGAAAGAGTGTTTCTGGGAAAACTAGCTACATTCATTAGTCGGAAGGTAAGCTGGATGGACCGTCCGGGTTGTGCCTGTGCCTGCCTTCAAATTAAACAAATCACTTGCCCTGTGGTTGGTCACCACGTCTCAGGCCTCTGCCTGAGAACGAACACCAACGCGAGCGATCGGGAGAGATTTTTGCCGTACATCAGCCGGCACTTCCTCTAATGGAAAAGTTGGATCATTTTGTTCAGAAGAATATTACTCTCGGTAATATTACAAAGATGCGATTGCATTTTATCCGATATGGGATTGAACAATTGTTCTTTCGAGGACAAATAAAACACTTAATTTGAAGAGTTAATAGTTTTGGGTACCAGTAGCAGTATGGTAACAGCCTCAGCGGTAGGTGCAGTCGGTACTTCCATGAGGCGGATGTTATAAGGAAGCAAATGGAAGCGGTACGGCAGCGGCACGGGAAACAGTTCGGGTGTGCTCAGACGAGCGTCATTTTTCGTTGTTGATATTATTCCCCACATGAAACGAAGCGCTTTCGTACGATAGCGGCGGTATTAGCGGTAGATGCATTTGCCAACACTTACTCCAGTAAAGCCGTGTCTAATTTTCAATGTGAAAACACCTTTCTATTGCGTTGGCCGTGCGCATTAGGCCTCTGCCGGGCTAAACGCGAAAAGCGGCGTGTACCGATTCGCCCGGCCGTAGGTTAATGTACAGCCGTAAGTAGAGCTGTGTAAAAGTATTCTACTTCAACCTTGCGGTCGTGGCTTTGCACACAACCCTCCTGTGATTTTTAACATTCTGACGCAGCGCCAAAACTAAAAGTTTGATTACAATGAAATTTAATAGCAATCTAAGCGGCAAATAGACCCTTAATTTGACACCAAGATAGAAAGAATCGGTCAGATCATCTCCGAGAAAAGTGAATGCGAAAGAGAGGTGCACATACACACGTACACACCCACACACAAACGTATACACCTAAACATGCATATATGCATAAAATGCTCGATTCGTCGAACTGAGTTGAGTAGTATATGACATTCGGCCATTTCAATCATTTTTCTACCTTTTAATTAGCCAGTGATCGTTAGGAGAAAGTCAATATATTTACTTTCATTATGTGATTTCACATTTTTATGAACAACGGACAAAGTTGCAATCCGCTTGCAGTGAAATTCAATAGCAACCTATGGGGCAACTAGACCTTTCATTTGACACTAATTTTGTGAAAATCGGTTCAGCCGTCACTGAGGAAAATGAGTGAGTTTAAACAACCTCAGGTTAACTTTTCTTTACATAACTTTTAAACCGTATGTTCAATCATAAAGAAATTTAAAAGTTAAGGGTTCTGAGGACAGCCCAATCATTTGAAACCAATTTTTTTGAAATCGGTTGTGCGGTTTCTGAGATATTGATGTTTCGTGGTTTTAACATTTTGATACATAACCTCTAAACTAAAAATCCGATTACAATGAAATTCAATAGCAACCTATGGCGCAATTAGACCTTTCATTTGCATTTAATTTTATGAAAATCGGTCTAGCCATCTCTGAGAAAAGTGAGTAAGAAAAAAAAGTTGCACATACACACACACACACACACATAAACACATACATACATACATACAGAAAATGCTCAGTTCGTCGAAAGTAGTCGAGTGGTATATGACATTCGGCCATTGGGACCACTTTTATACCTTCGGTTTTTCCAGTGATCGCTATACCTTTCTAGGAGAAAGGCAAAAAGGTTCCAAACGATAAAATGGTTAGAGATGAAAATGATCCCAAATTGTGATCAGAATGCGAGAAGGTGAAAAATTCAAGACTAGAGAATTGCAAAAGACGCACGTAATCATGTATATCTTTAACTTAGAACACATTCCAATCTGTTATAAACACGTAATCACTAGAAGGCTATTTTACGCTTCGGTAGAGTGCGGCAATGAAATTACTTGAACTTGTTGATAATTATTAGAATAACTCACGAGTAAGTTTTACGGGTTATGTGGGGCAAAAATAATACAAAATAATAGGCAATTAAAATAGACTGTGGTCGCAGTGCCATCTACTTATTTCTTTAATGCTGTCTTGTTAGGGCGAATTATTTTTCATGATACAAAAAATATTCTCAACAGTGCAGTCAATAAGGTGTTCTCCCGCTGCTGCGCTAGGCTCAAAGGCAAGTGATGTCAAACAACCCGCAAAACCAATCACGATGGTGACGATCTCTCCCTGGTCGACGACGGGAACAACTTTGTCGCAGCGGCTGCGACATCTCAACCGGTATTAAGCCACTGATTCCCAATCGATAGCAAGAGCGGCTCAGCTCTAGCTATAACTATAACTACTCTAACTTGATATAGTTAGCGATTCCGCGGCGGTGTCTCACATAAGCCGGTAGTAGGAGAAAAGGCGAACCGACGCGACGCAGTGCTCGAGTAAAGATGACATACGGTGATATGTTAATTATTTTTCTTGTCTATTAAGTCATTTGTTGGACTAAGCGGCGTGGCGTTGAATATTGGCGGTAATTGATAAAGAGCTTCGTTCGTTATTTGTTTTCGAATGGAAAACAAAACTTTCAATGCAGGTAAATTTCATCAAACTTACTCCACGCTGTTTGGCAATTCGAAGACAAAAGTCACATTCCAATCAATGGCCCCGCTTTCTGATCAAATTGATTCCCAAGCAACAATTTCTAACTGACAAATGGCTCGATTTTTCACTCTCCGGACTGGAACCGATCCAGCTTTCTTTCCATCGATCTATGTCTGTACCTCATCACACATTTGGCGATTGTAGTTGATCAAATTGATACCAATCTAGATTGATTTGGTAGTGTGTACGGTTTCCATACGGGATCCGAAAAATCCCACTGCACGAGCTCGAGATATAATTTGTACCTTGCTCGCAATAGGCGAGAACGTTTCGATTGGACAGACGGGGTCTGCAGGGGCATAGCGGGGGCAGGCTAATACGATTCACGATCAGCGTGTTGATGATGTTCGATCCAATCTGCTTGTTCGCAGAGAGCATCATGCGTGTCAGGCGTTTCAAGCTGATTCGAGGAAAGCTTTCCAACCTGGTGCTTTCGAGCGTTGAGAAGTCGCTCAGGAATTCCACGGCTGTGCTGCTAGGCAACCGAAAAATTAATAAATGAAATTCTGTTTCGGATAGGACATTCGGATGCTGCGTGCTGGAGCTCCACATCATTCAACCTTTCGCAGTAAAAAAAAGGCCTACACTAGAGATGGAAAGAATGTTGAACAAGCAATCAGCGTTAAGTTTACGTCGTTTTGAGTTATTGACTAGCTGTTGTCGCAGCCGTCGGTCGACTTCGAACTGATTGGACACGAAAACTTTGTGCACATTGGCAAGAAAAACCGTCATATGTTAATTACTTTGATAGGATTGTTGCTAACTGTACGACCTCCGCAGGTAGAGTTTTTTTTTCTGCGTGATCAAAATCCGCAATCAGTGGGCGTCCCAGTCGTTAGACCTGATCGGAATCAAATGTAGGTCAATAAGCTAATGAAAGCCAAAAAGTGAAAATGATTAGATACGCTGAAGGCTGAATCACTCGTTCTTTGGAGATATAAAACCCAGACTTAGACATTTGATTGGTACCATGACGCCAGGCTGAACACCTCGCTAATGGAAGCTAAGCACTTTTTATAGCGTTATTAATTTACAACCGCGGAGTGCATCCCGCTAGAGCGCGAGCAACTCTTTATAATCATAGTTTTTTTCAACTTCTTGCTTAGACTAAGACTGGCGCGGAGAATGCAAAGACAGTCGAACGTGAGTGCCTTTATCGTGCATGTTAGAGGGGCTAGCGTTTGATTAGGTTTAATGTGCTCTTAGGATGAAATTTTCTGGGGACTTCACCACGTCAATTAACAAATCTTCGGGATCTGTTTTATTGCTGCAGAAATCTGCTGTCGTAATTTATAACGTTGCCTTCAATCGATTACCTTTTGTAATTACGAAAGCATTAACTATCAATTATTTACGAAACGACAAATTTTCTACCTTCTAGTGTCATTCTCCTCATTATTATCCACTAGTACTAATTGCCGATTAGAAGTGTAATCATCATAAACTAAGTTGAAAGTTTATGTCAATCAAATCACTCCGCAGCATTGCCATTTATTTTTTCACTGTATATTCGTGTTGTCACGAGAGAGCGTTCCGCGTTCGAACGGGTTCTAATTACAATTATCTCCCGGTCAAGGTGTTATTTCAAGTCATCGCACTCAGGACCGTAAGCTGTATGCCGCTAGTACACCTACTAGCCTTGTGCAGGATATTGACGGTTTGGACGAATTTTAGTCGGTTTTACAACTCAATTAGGACAATGTCATTAATGGAGATTGATGGGTGTCAGCAACGGAGTTTGTTCAAAATACATCACACCTAAGGGCGGAATTATTGTACCATTTATTATTATTCGTCACTAATAGGTATGCATTAGATAGTGTTAATATAAATTTCTTTTTAAACATGTTAATTATCATAGCTAATTACGAAGAGTAAAATTAAAAATAATGTGGTTGATTAAATTTCTCCGTTCTACGAAAAAAAAAAATAGGTTTGAAGCAACTTTCTTTTCTGTTGGCAACACCCACACAAGTTTTGAAATTTGAGTACCAATATCAAATTGAATGAAAATCGGTGGAAGCGGAACTTGAATTATGGAGTCTTTACAGGCCAATGTTATTTCGAACCGGAGCAATATGTATATTGGTAATTAACACACTTTTTCTGCTGAATGTTTCACTTAAAGTGACAAGTTCGTTCACTTACCCTATAATAAAATGAATTCCTCATTCTGATCCCCGATAGTATATGATGTGGCCTAATCAACCGCGACAAAAGTTTTAAAAAGGAGCGTCTGTCGACCGCCAAAAAGCCTAGAAACAGCAGCAACCCTAAGCCAGACGTTGCCGCGACGACGAAGACAGTGCTTTACTGGAGACCCTTTTCTTCTAACTTCTCCTGTTTAGGAGATATACCGTTTCATATCAAACTAGGCCTAAAATTTCGATTAATTTGAGTATCTTAGAACCTGTAGCATTTAGAAGACAGTAATGTTCAACATATATTTGTATATTATGTACTGAAACACACAATTTTCCAGAAGACACAAAAAGGTAGCTTCTACGCAGATCGATTTGTTACCAAAAAATGAGTATAAAATCGTGAACTGTTTTCAAATATTAGTTTATTGACACACTATCTTTAAAATAGAATTACTATATAATAGTATATTAGTAAGCAGTGTTGTGGCATTTTAAAGAAATGGTGTTCTCAGCACAGTTGTAGATCATATTGTCACAAAAACTTTGGTTAAGTCACTTTTCTTCTAACTCCTCTTGCTTTGGAGATTTAACGCATCATATAAGAGTAGACTTTATGCTTAGATTTTGTTTTTGAATAACATGTAGAAAACACGAAAAAGATAGCTTCTACACAGATATTGTCAAAAATATAAAAAAATGTACTTTTCGATTGCTTATAACACAATGATGATACTGGAAGGGGCACACGGTTCAATCAATTTCTTAGAGTGACTATGGTAATAATTCATTTTATGTTACTTAACTGTGAGTTGTAAAAAAATGATGTTTTGACGTAGGACTACGTCTTTGTTTTCTATACTAGATTACACTTTGTGAAAATGAAAATGAAACTGGCAAATGTTGCGTCAGATTTCAAACGGTTATAGCAAGCGAACGACTTAATGCATCTTAGTCATTTATATGTCGGTGGATAGATAAAATGTGTAACAATTTTTTGATATTATGTTCAACATTGTTGCTTTACTGCTTAATGGTGGAAAAAGGTGAAAAGTTCCAAGGTCAAGCTTTCCCATACATTTCCCTGGTTCTTGGCTTGCTTTCCAAGCACAGATAACAATAACATGGACGAAATAAACTCCACTGCCTACATATTTTGACTCAACAAAGTGTTTTGGTTTGTTTGTCTTTGTCTAAGCTGCGTGGCCACGCCTTAATGGTAAAAATCTACGCTGAACTCGATACAAAAGACTGCATGTGGAAGTTCAGCTTCAGTATAGTTTGTTACACATAAGCGAGAGCAGTGCAGCTGTTAAAGGTACGCGACATTGAGAAACGAAAGCTGCATACGAGTCAACTTCCAGGCACCGCGGAGCATGTTACCTTTATTCTGCACACGGCAGCAACAATAACCATCGTACGCTGCAGGATATTTTGCTGGCACAGCTGCTGGAGGGCACAGCGGAGAGCAAATTTTATACGCGGCCAACAAAATAATCGATGCTACCGGTGGTGGTGTGATCATCAGCATTCTGTAGCTACATTTCGAGCTGATGATTATGAAATCGGTTCTTTTCAGAACTATTAGATGATGAAGATAAGAGTTACGAGAATTTTCACAACAACTACTAGTGTGAAATGTTCATCTATTCCTAAATAATCATTTTTACAATAACGACCAGGACGCACCAAAGATAAACGGTAGTGTTACCTATGAATAGTTTGTCACAAGATATAACCCTCATTTCAAGAATTTTCACTGCCAAATTGAGTGATTTGTCGGTTTAATTGTATGTTTGTGCCCACTTGAACACCGTTATCAGTCAAACATAAGAAACGAAAATTAGTTAATCTAAGAACCAGAGTGATTTTCGCAGCGGGAAAGCAAAAACTTTCTTTTGATGCTTATGAAAATCACTCAGTAGTATTGAAGATGTATTGGTTTGTTTCTCTTTCTTTCTATAAGCTACGTGGCCACGCCTTAATGGTAAAAATCGACGCTGAACTCGATACAAAAGATTGTGTGTGGAAAATTCAGCTTCAGTTTAGTTTGTTCCACAATAGCGAGTGCGGTGCAGCTGTTAAAGCTTTGCGACATTGAGAAACGAGAGCTGCATACGAGTCAACTTCCAGGCACTGCGGAACGATGTTACACCTTTATTTTGCATACGGCAGCAACACTTACCATCGTTCGATGCAGGATATTTTGCTAGCACAGCTACTGGAGGGCACAGCGGAGAGCAAATTTTATGCGCGGCCAACAAAATATTCATGGTGCGATTATCAGCGTTCTGTAGCACGAATTTCTAACTGAATATTATGGAATCGGTTCTTTTCAGAACTATAGATGCTTGAAGATAAGAGTTATGAGAATTTTCGCAACTACTACTAGTGTAAAATTTTCATGTATTAATGCATCGTTAGTTTTAAAATAACGACTATCAAAAACAAACGGTAGTGTTACCTATGAACAGTTTAGCGCAGCATATAATAATATTTAGTTTAGCATATATTATATATTTAGTCCTACGTCACCATTTCATACAACCCCTAGGGTTGTATACCTTGTAGTATTTTACATTTTGTGGTAATAATTCGGTCTTTGTAGAATTTATCTTCATGTCTTTTATAAACCTATACCGAACATTGTTTATTTCTAAATGTTGCAGTTTTCTGGATATATTCTTATTTCAGCTCAAAGAAAAATTTCAACAGAAATTTTTTTTGTGACAATATTAGAATGGTAAACACGGATTTTGCCTTACAGCTCAAACTCTGAAAAAAAATAAAGATTACACTTTTTAAACCATTTCTGGAAACTTTGGTGCCCTTAGCAAAGATAACTTTTTCAGAAACTTAAATGAGTTTTCCCGTAAGCCAAAGAAAAAGCGACGAGCTCGGCGAGTACTTACTTTGCGGGATTGTGACGCACTTCTGCGTACACTAAGAGCATTATGCAGCGCCACTACGACGAAGTTCCGAATTAAAAATTGTTGTCATTCTCTGAGGCTGTTTACATACTAAATTTCTTTTAAAGTTAGTATATTAATGAAAGCAGTATTTGGAGAGTAAATGGAAAAAATGCACGATTCGGATTCTTTTTTTGCACGTACCACTGTGCTGTGGCCAAAATCCGCTACAGATACGCTGTAATGTGATGTTCACCACAATTCGAAAATACTATGCATAAACAGCATTATATACGAAACTAATCCGATTTCAATCAAAAGTTGTGCTGACATTGCTAGATTATCCAAAAAATATTACACTCTATTTAAAGTGTTACCACGCCCTTATAAAGACGAATTTGATTTTCTAGCATCATTTCGAACTCCATTTTCATGTCTGTCACCAGTTAGCACGAACCAAATATGGCTGTTCTCCAGCCGCGCAGTTGCAAAATGCAACACGCAGCAGCGCACTGTGGTTTAAAGTTCATTTTGACGCGCCTAATTGATAACTCAACGTACGTTGGATATAGAATTATGACGTCTCCAGCGAACTTGTTGAGTACCTGCATCTTTTGGTGCTATGAAATTTGTATTGTGATAAATCTCCCTAAAAGTGCGATGCAAGATCTATTTTTTTGCTTCATCGAGATACTGGGTTGATGCTTTCGGTATAGTTATAGGTAAAACCAATACGACCAAATTTCCCGAAGACGCGAAATTCGTATCTCATACTCAAATTGACTTAGAAAGTTTTTATTTTAAATATACCAGTCAAAACACAATTTTCAATACAGCATCAAAAGATGCAGGGGGTTATACCCATCAAGCTTGCTGAAGACGTCATAACTAGTGCTGGGACTTTTAACCGGATATATTCGTGATCCGGGTATCCGAAGCTCGGATCACGGATGTGTGAACGAATATTATTCGGATGTCCGGATATCCGGATACGGATAATCGAATAGTCGGATATCCGGATATACTATCCGGATACCCGGATTTTTTTTCTGTCTTTTAGGTCCTTTCGAATCAAATGTAACGCGAAAAATGGCTTTTTCCACAATCCTCCATCCCCTCGTAAGTAATTATTTACATAGTTCTCACTAAACTATGTTCGGATACAATATCCGGATATCCGGATATCCGACTATCCGAAAATCCGGATATCCTGTCGGATAATATCCGGATATCCGGTTGATCCGGATTTTGGATATTCGTCGGATATCCGAGGTCGGATATCCGGATATTTTAATCCGGATAGTCCCAGCACTGATCATAACTCTATATTCAACGTACGTGGAATTATCAATTAAGCGCGCCAAAATGGACTTTTAAACCACAGTGCAGCGTAATAAACTGTTGTGTGGCTGAGAGTGCTGCTATCTGTTTCTAACGTATGCAAGAATGGTGTAAGAAACAGCTTTATGTTGTTTTACATCAAGCTTGCTTTAGTGGTTTTGCACACGATCCTTCTGTTTTTTCCTGTGAGAGACTGAACCATCACTGGTATGCTCCGCCTTACTCTAGATGCACTTATGTTCGCACATAACTAATTTTGGGTTTATGTCCATACCGACATTCGCAGAGTAGATGTTCTGAGGCTTTATCGAGGTCTGTAGAAGCGGCACATCAATTTAGTTTTTACTCATAGCTTTTCGCATTGATTGATGAGAGGCGTTATCAAGTACTTCATCGATGTCAAAAAATGTGGCCAATGCAATTTCTTTTGTTTCATAAGTCCTCTCGATTTTGCTTACTAACATATTCAATGCATCTATAGTCAGGCCCGGATTTGAGGGGGGGGGGGGGCAAAAGGACAAATGCCCCGGGCCTCCCGATTCGAGGGGCCCCCCTAGACGAAGTGAAGACTTTTTTTTGCTCGTCACCATCAAGCGGTAGTAGAGGCGTAGCACAATTTTTCGTCGAAATTTTTTGAACGAAAAGGGCCCCGTGAAAAGATCTGCCCCGGGCCGAAACCGGCCCTGTCTATAGTAGATTTGCCTTTTTTGGTAACGTTGGTGCTCTTTCATACGGTGTGATGAGCGTTCAAATCGCAGCCAATTATGAATAGTTTGTTATTCATCAACAGGGCTTTATGGGGGAGGGTTTCAATATCTCAGCTCTCCGATAAGATATCAAGAATCTTTTTATTTTGTAAATTTTTATGAAGAATCCCGCTTTCAAGTGGAAATTGCTTTCCTAACTTAATGTTTTTTTGTATGTGTTTAAAAACCCCATTATTTAAAAATTATGGAAAAAATCACTTCTTTGCGATGTTCAATGAGCTCTGTAAGACAAATAACTGAACGCGATGCCAAACCAAACCATGTAAAATATTCAAAATTGACCCTACAAAAAAAATTTATTTAAAATGTGGGAATCAAACAGAATTGCAAAATGTGCAAAGGAGTGGTTACGAAACCAGTTTGGTCAGTTTTTCATAAATCACATTTGGGCAATTCCTCTGACCGTTGCTTCTCTTGATACTGTCTCTAAATCATCGAGTATTAGATTTAAAGGTTGGGTGGAAATATATAATATTTAGATATTTTCTCTCATGGTTGGTCCATCTCTCTCTTTTTCTCCCCCTCTCTTCTCCTCTTCTCTTTCTCCCTCCCTTCCCTCTCTCTTCCACACCCTATTTCTCTCATTCTCTCTCTCTCTCGCTATCTCACTCTTCATCTTTCTCTCTCTCTACCTCTCTCTCTCTCTCTCTCTCTCTCTCTCTCTCTCTCTCTCTCTTTCTCTTTCTCTTTCGCTCTCTCCATCTATCTCTCTCTACCCCCCTCTCTCTCTATCTCTCTCTTTATCTCTATCTCTCTCTACCTCTCTCTCCATCTCTCTTTCTCCATCTCTCCTTCTCCATCTCTCCTTCTCCATCCCTTTCTCTCTCCATCCCTCCCTCTCTCTCTCTCTCCATCCCCCCCCTCTCTCTCTCTCTCTCCATCTCTCCATCTCTCCATCTCTCTCTCTCTCCATCTCTCCATCTCTCTCTCTACATCTCTCTCTTCATCTCTCTTTTCATCTCTCTCTCTCTCTTCATCTCTCTCTCTCTCTTCATCTCTCGCTCTCTCCATTTTTCTCTCTCTCTCTCTCTCCATCTCTCTCTCTTTTTCAATGAAATCCATTTCATTTTCCATTTTCAATTTAAAAAAAATTCGATTATTCAATGAGTTGAACTGATTTTTCTATATTAGTTTCCTGATTGTCAGCCCGAGTTGCATGTGGGCTAACTTACTTACCATACTGTGTTTAGCGAAAGTATTTAGCACAGGTTCACAGATAAATTTTTGCACTTGAATTTTTTGAGTAAAAGAAAAAACTGTTTGACAAAAAAAAGAGTTC
This sequence comes from Wyeomyia smithii, assembly GCF_029784165.1. Lineage (NCBI taxonomy): Eukaryota > Metazoa > Arthropoda > Insecta > Diptera > Culicidae > Wyeomyia > Wyeomyia smithii. Next base: position 278,865,873 of record NC_073695.1, read on the forward strand.
TCAAATATACATTGCAGTACACTTGCTACAATAGAATTCTAATGTTAAAAGTTGAAGATGACCGATTTAGGAATAATATGTTGTCCCCTCTCTTCAGTATTCGTAAGACATATTAACACCCCCTTCCACCCTACGCCCCTGCCTAATTTTTGGATGACTCAAAGAACAAATTCTATTGACACGGAAAGAACCAAACGAACAAATGCTCGGGTATAAAATTGAGTCTAAGTTAAGTCTAAGTTTTGTTAAGCTTTATAGCATTGAAAATCATCCCATTTGAAGATCATAACTCGCCTTTGACTATTTGATAGGATTACACGGTTGCAACATTTTTTGAAGTAGAATACTTCTTTCAGGAAGTTCGGCTACATAGGGATGTGAAATGAAAATCTAAAACCGAAGAAAGTGAAAAATATGTCCAATTTCAAATGCTAATAAATCGGTTAGTATTCGATGGATTTTCTTCGTTCTTGCAGCAATAGATTGAAAAATCTTCTAAGATTCATCCCAAAATAAGATAATTGTAATTCTATTATTCACACTATTGTACTATTGAAAATAGTCAAGCCTTGTTAAAACGAAAAATTCGACCTCTGATTGGTAGTTATATGATTGCTTCCCAAGCACGGTCGACAGAATCATATACCGTGCAATTGAAAACATGCTATTTGGCCTATATAAGAGCCTCAGTTTCAGCCGAAGCCGCTCATAATAGTTCTAGACAGCGACAACAGCAGGCGTCCTTCCTTAGCAGCAGCACTAGCTCTGTGGTTGGTCACCACGTCTCAGGAGCAGCGCGGTTTTTCTCAGCGTGTGTCGCCAGACTGCCATTATTCCCCCTGTGTTGGGGCAGCATGAAGATTGCATTGAATTGAATTTTTGACAACACTGTGTTCTGTGTTGGATCCTGGCAATTTAAATCTGTCGCGCCCGTCTAATTCACTGAATGTGAAATAGCTTCCACAGTGCATGTTGTCCGTGTATCTTAATTCCCCCATTGTTAGGGCAGCTCAAAGGCTGCGATCAACAACCGATTTTGAACCGCAAAATGCCCTTTTGAAGACAAATAAACAAGTAATTGAAGGTTAATAATTTTCTGGTATCAACACAAGCAGACATTCTGTGCGGGATGCAATCAAATTCTGTTGCAGTTGTATAATTTTACCTTAATGAGGTAACCCCCCACTGTAAGGGCAGCGCAAAGGCTGTGATCAGCATCAGCGATTTTGAATAACAAACTGCCCTTTTAGAACACCCTCACAAAAGCAGTTAGTTCGACTATACAGAGCTAATGTGAAATCGATTCAATCAATCAGCATGAACAAAATTTCGTCGTCTCCCAGCTGCTAAGTTGCAACATGATGCGACACGCAGCAGCGAGCAAACGAAATCGCTTGATGTTACAAGCCGCAATACGGTTAGGGGTTAAATAAAGTATTCTACTTCAACCTTGCGGTCGTGGCTTTGCACACAACCCTCCTGTGATTTTTTTGCCTTGGCTTCTATGTATGATTTTTTGATGAAGTTTGATGCGAAAATAAATTTCCCGGAGTTTGAACATATTTCACATTAAGGGGCAACAATAGCGCCATTTTGAATTTTTGAGAAACCGGAAATTTTTGAATTTTTTTCGACGCCATTTTGTTTTAAGACCAAATATCAAAATTTTAAGATTTTGCTCACATATAAGCATCTTTTTAAAAACCAGATCTTAAATCGGACAAAAACTGTGCTCTAAACGGCGATTCTACGAAACCGGTTTTGGTATGGTTTTAGTATGTTTCACAGAGCAAAATAATATCGAGTATGTCTGAGCATTAATGAAAAAAATTGGATACCACTTTTAGATATTAGCGAATTACCATTAATGTAATTCGCTAATATCTAAAAGTGGTATCCAATTTTTTCTTATATTGAGTAAAAAAGTCTTAGAAATCGATTGGCAGGTGTCTGATCTACGTAAAATGTCAGCAACATGTCGATTTTGCCCCAATTCCCCTACAAAACTAAAATATGTTTATCTGCTGACATTTTACGTAGATCAGACACCTACCATTCGATTTCTGAGACTTTTTACTCAATATAAGATATAATTTGACTACCACTTTTAGATATTAGCGCATGACCATTAATGCTCAGACATACTCGATATTATTTTGCTTTGTGAAATATACTAAAACTGTGCCAAAACCGGTTTCGTAGAATCACCGTTTTGAGCTCAGTTTTTGTCTGATTTAAGATCTGTTTTTTTTTAAAGTTGGGTAGAAAAATGCTAATATGTGGACAAACTTTTAGAATTTTGATATTTTGTCTTAAAACAAAATGGCGTCAAAAAAAACATAAAAAATTACCGGTTTCTCAAAAATTCAAAATGGCACCATTGTTGCCCCTTAAACTGAAATATGTTCAAACTCGGGGAAATCATTCCGCGTCGAACACTCGACAGAAACGGACGTGCAAAGTGGTCGTTCTATTACAATCCGGTCCGTGTGTACGAATAGCCAAACAAAAGAGTGTATTATTCGCGCTAAAGGCCAACTAGATTGTGAGTTGTGTCGCTACGTTCTGTACCCGGCTCGCAACTTTGGCTGTATTGGTGCAAAATACCAGCTGCAGTTTTGATCTGTGCACAGTGAATAGATCTTTTTAATCCAAGCCCATCAGTTGACAGTCGAGTCCGTGTCGCTGTGCTGAGTGATCTCACACCCGGCTCACTGCTGGTGGCTGTATTGGTGCTGCTGTACTGGTGCTGCTGGCTGCTTTGGGTGCAGCTTCGAACGATCGGACAACCACTGCTGGAAGGAAGAAGTAAAGAGGTACGTGTTCTTGTCGGCGCTAGTTCGCTAGTGCGCTACATTTAGCGCGATGGATATAGATCCCTCGCCTCCCGTGCCACCATCCCCGAACCCCCCTGACCCTGACCCTTCTGTTACCCCCTCCCCTGTTCATTCTCCAGTCCCCCCTCGCCCCAGGCTTTACCCGGACGGATCTCAACAGGGCAGCTTTACTGTTTATTTTCGTCCAAAGGCAGGAGTGAATTCAAAGCGATTAAACATACTGCAAATTTCAAAAGACCTGACGAAGGGGTACAAGGCCGTGACCGAAATTTCCAAGGTCCGACCTAACAAGCTCCGTGTCGTGGTCAGTGATCTGGCACAGGCCAATGCTATCGCTTGCTCTGAGCTCTTCACACGCGAGTATCGCGTCTACATACCCGCACGAGACGTGGAGATCGACGGTGTCATAACCGATTCGAGTCTGTCTGTCGAGTGTATCCTAAAAAGCGCAACCGGTTGCTTCAAAAATACCGAAACACAGGCGAAGATTTTGGATTGTAAGCAATTGCGGTCCATGTCTCTCGTCGGCGGTAAAAAAGTTTAAACTCCGTCAGACTTGTTTCGCGTTACGTTTGCCGGATCTGCACTCCCTAGCCACGTCTCGATCGACCGGGTTCGTCTGCCTGTGCGATTGTATGTACCCCGTGTTATGAATTGCACCAATTGCAAGCAGTTAGGCCACACAGCCGCCTACTGCTGCAATAAGGCACGATGTAGCAAGTGTGGGGAGACTCATGCGGACGATTCTTGCAGTGTTAATGCTGAAAAATGTATTCACTGTGGGAAAAACCAGCATGAGCTCTCCACATGCTCGGTGTACATGCAGCGCAGAGATAAAATCAAGCGGTCACTTAAGGAGCGTTCAAAGCGTTCCTATGCTGAGATGCTGAAGAAGACCGTGACCACTTCTACCATAACATCGAACCCCTTTGATCTGTTGCCCTCTGATGAAACCGATTCTGACGATTCATCAGCGGGAACATTTTATGCCAATCCTGGGGAGTCTAGGAAGAGGAAAAATGTTTCTTCTCCTAAACTTCCCCGTTAAGGTCCTAAGATTTCCCAAAGTGTAATGGAAAGTACGAACAAACCAAACAGTGCTGCAGAAAAACCGAAGCAAACTCCTCCTGGGCTTACAAATTTAAAGTCCCAGAAGGAGTTCCCAGCACTGCCAGGAACATCTAAAACCCCAGTTGTTCCTTTTGCACATCCACTTGATGAAACAAACTCTGGATTAGTGAAATTTTCTGACATTGTGGACTGGATTTTTGAAAATTTCAATATACCCGATCCAATTAAAATTTTTCTTACAGCATTCCTCCCAACAGTTAGATCATTTTTGAAGCAGTTGACTGCCCAATGGCCTCTCCTTGCAGCGATTGTATCCTTCGATGCCTAATTCAACTGCGTAAATGAAGGATTCTATCTCTGTCTTACAGTGGAATTGTAGAAGTATTTTACCAAAAATTGATTGGTTTAAAGTTTTGATAAATAAAAACAAATGCGATGCATTTTCCCTTTGTGAAACTTGGCTTACTTCAAATATTGATCTCAACTTCCATGATTTTAATATTATTCGCCTTGATCGAGACTCCCCATATGGAGGAGTACTTTTAGGGATTAAAAAGTGCTATTCTTTCTATCGTATTAACCTCCCCTCGATTCCAGGCATCGAAGTTGTCGCATGTCAAATGACAATACAAGGTAAAAAGCTTTGTATTGCATCAATATATATTCCTCCCAGAGCACAGGTTGGGCAACGGCTTCTCTTTGATTTAATAGAACTTCTTCCCTCGCCACGTTTGATTTTGGGAGACTTCAACTCTCATGGTGTGGCTTGGGGTTCCCCATACAATGATAAACGCTCCTCTTTAATCTATAACCTTTGCGATGACTTCGACATGACTATTTTGAACAACGGTGAAATGACACGTATCCCGAAACCTCCAGCGCGCCCAAGCGCTTTGGATCTATCCTTATGTTCGACGTCGCTACGGTTGGATTGCACATGGAAGGTAATCCTCGATCCTCACGGTAGCGACCATTTGCCTATTCTTATTTCAATTACAAACGGGTCAACTCGCATGCGACCAATTGACATTCCGTATGACCTCACACGGAATGTCGATTGGAAGTTATACGAGGAAATGATTTCAAAAGCAGTCGAGTCGATTTAACATCATCCACCACTTGAAGAATACAACCTCCTCGCGGGCTTGATTCTCGACGCCGCGTTGCAAGCCCAAACGAAGAAATATCCCGGCGTAACGATCAAGGAACGGCCTCCCACTCCGTGGTGGGACCAAGAGTGCTCCGATGTCTACACGCAAAGATCCGACGCGATTTTGGCCTTCCAGAAGGGAGGTATACCCGACGACTATATACGGTATTCGGAGCTTAATACCAAGCTTAAAAGCCTGGCAAAAGCAAAGAAACGCGGATATTGGCGTCGGTTCGTAAATGAGACGTCGAGGGAGACATCGATGAGCACTCTTTGGAACACAGCCCGACGAATGCGAAATCGTATAACGGTCAACGAAAGCGAGGAGTCTTCAAGTCGGTGGATATTTGATTTTGCCAGGAAAGTATGTCCGGACTCTGTTCCTGCGCAAAACTTTGTTCGCGATACGTCTCCGGGTCACGACGCGATAGAATCACCTTTTACGATGGCAGAATTTTCAGTTGCCCTCCTGTCCTGTAACAATAACGCGCCTGGGTTGGATAGAATCAAATTCAACTTGTTGAAGAATCTACCCGGCAATGCCAAGAGGCGCTTGTTGAACTTGTTCAATAAGTTCCTGGAGCAAAACATTGTAGGATTGGAGGCAAGTGAAGGTGATCGTCATCCAAAAACCGGGAAAACCAGCTTCTGATCACAATTCTTATAGGCCGATTGCAATGCTATCCTGTATCCGGAAATTGATGGAGAAAATGATACTCCGTCGTTTAGACCATTGGGTCGAATCAAATGGTCTACTGTCAGATACACAGTTTGGTTTCCGCCGTGCCAAAGGGACGAATGATTGTCTTGCGTTGCTTTCAACAGATATTCAGCTGGCGTATGCTCGCAAAGAACAAATGGCATCTGTGTTCTTGGACATTAAGGGGGCTTTTGATTCCGTTTCTATTGACATTCTTTCGGGTAAACTTCACCGACAAGGATTTTCACCAATTTTGAACAATTTTTTTGCATAATTTGTTGTCCGAAAAGCATATGCATTTTACGCATGGCGATTTGGCAACGTTTAGTATTAGCTACATGGGTCTTCCCCAGGGGTTATGCTTGAGCCCCCTTCTTTACATTTTTTATGCGAATGACATTGACGCATGTCTGGCAAATTTATGCACGATAAGACAACTTGCAGACGACAGTGTAATCTCTGTTACAGGAGCCAAAGCTGCCGATTTGCAAGGACCATTGCAAGATACCTTGGACAATTTGTCTGCTTGGGCTTTACAGCTAGGTATCGAATTCTCTCCGGAGAAGACTGGGATAGTCGTTTTTTCTAGGAAGCATGAACCTGCTCAGCTTCAAACACAATTAATGGGTGAAACGATTTCTCAGGTTTTGGTACACAAATATCTTGGTGTCTGGTTCGACTCTAAAGGCACCTGGGGTTGTCACGTGAGGTATCTGATGAAAAAATGTCAACAAAGAGTGAATTTTCTTCGTACAATAACCGGACAATGGTGGGTGCCCACCCAGGAGACCTTATAAGGCTTTGCCAAACAACGATACTGTCTGTTATTGAGTACGGGTGTTTCTGCTTCCGCTCCGCAGCAAACACACATTTGATCAAACTGGAGCGAATACAATATCGTTGTTTGCGTATCGCCTTGGGTTGCATGCAATCGACCCATACGATGAGTTTGGAAATCTTAGCTGGAGTACTACCATTGAAAAACCGCTTCTGGAACCTGTCTTCTCGTATTCTAATCAAATGTGAGGTCTTGAACCGTCCCGTGATTGGAAATTTTGAAAGGTTAATCGAACTTAATTCTCAAACCCGTTTTATGACATTGTATTTCAATCACATGTCCCAAAATATTAACCCTTCTTCGAATATTCCAAATCGTGTCGACTTATCAAATACTTCTGATTCTACTGTGTTTTTCGACACATCCATGATAGAAGAAACTCGTGGAATCCCGGATCATTTAAGCGTGTAGCAGATCCCCAAAATTTTTTCCAATAAATATCGAAACATCAACTGCGACAATATGTACTACACTGATGGATCACTTCTTGATGGGTCCACTGGCTCCGGTATCTTCAATAACAATTTGACCGTCTCCCATAAGCTCGATAATCCTGCTTCTGCTTACGTCGCAGAATTAGCTGCAATTAAGTACACCCTAGGGATTATCGAAAAAATGCCCACGGACCATTATTTCATCTTTACGGACAGTCTCAGTTCCATTTAGGCTCTCCGATCGATGAAAGATGTTAAGCACTCTCCGTATTTCCTGGGGAAAATACAGGAACATCTGAGTGCTTAATCCGAAAAATCGTATCAGATTACCTTAGCGTGGGTCCTTTCTCACTGCTCGATACCGGGTAATGAGAAAGCGGACTCTTTGGCTAAGGTGGGCGCAACAAACGGTGATATTTATGAAAGACCAATTGCCTTTAATGAATTTTTCGCATTTGTACGTCAGAATACGATCATCAGTTGGCAAAATTCTTGGACCAAGGGGGAACTGGGAAGGTGGTTACATTCCATAATCCCCAAGGTGTCGACGAACCCGTGGTTCAAGGGGTTGGATGTAGGTCGGGATTTCATTTGCGTGATGTCCCGGCTTATGTCCAATCACTATAGATTTGACGCGCATCTCCGTCGTGTTGGGCTCGGGGAAAGTGGTATCTGTGCCTGTGGTGAAGGTTATCACGACATAGAGCACGTTGTTTGGTCATGCCCTGTACACCGTGACGCCAGGTCTAAATTAATAGCTTCTCTGCAGGCCGAAAGTAGGCAGCCGGCTGTTCCTGTTCGTGATGTCTTGGCGAGCTGTGACCTATCCTACATGTCCCTTATATACGTTTTCCTGAAATCCATCCACGCCCCAGCTTAGTCCTATCCCCTTCCATCTACATCCAACCAAACGACAAGAACACGTTAAGACCCCGGATCCGGAAACAGCAATCAAACCCGCACGATACTCTCAAGGCCCGATGGAAACAACCCAATATGCCAGTCCGTAATATCTTGGCCCAGCAGCGGAACAAATTTAATATGCTGCTTACCTATGGCAATGAAAACCATCAAACAGCAAACCTGTGCTTTTAATGCAAAATATTCTAGCTTTAAGTTAGATTTAGTTTCAGCTCGTAGTCGGCAGCGAGGATAAAAAATTTGCTTTTAGTTATTAAGATACTTTAGAAAGTAAGCTACCAGATATAATTGGCGCCGTTAAACATTGAATTGTATTTGTGCCGTGTCAAATAAACTATAGATGAAGAAAAAAAAAACTCGGGGAAATTTAGTTTTGCATAAAAAACACATATATAGAAGCCAAGGCAGAAAAGAAGTCAATTTTTGTTGCACTGTGTTATTAACTCTATAACTATTCTATATCTATTACTTCTAGGTCGCTGGGCAACCGGCCACCAGGAGACGATAAAAATAGAATCGAAGTTTCTAGTTATCTTTGGCAACCTACCAATCGTCAACGATCTGTACATCCAAAGCCCAAGTTGTTATTGTGCTACTTTCGGCGACTGAAAACATGAATTTTTTTTTTTGAGTGTATGATGAAGGTCGAATATAAACAACATTTTCCTGCACTTTCAGTGCGGTGTAAGTTAGGGCGTCGAATAATTTTTACTGGGGATTAGCTCGAATATCATCACATAACAAAATCGAAACGAAATTGAAACAAAAATTGTGCTGACGATAGCCGTGCTGCCAGCTCTTCTCCAAACAAACCACGCACCAGTGAGTAGCAAGAACTTATTCTGTAATCACAACAATTATTTGATGGCGTGATGTATAAGCTATTTTTGATAAGATGAGGTTGTGTCACTATAGCAATATAAGTAAAATTCCATAGCAAAACTTGTTTTTCATCAACCAACACATTCTCTGGGAAATTATTCGTTTGCAAACGTCGAACCGTACTTTGGATCGAGCACCGGAAAGTAGCTAATTGGACCGGACCCAAAAATTTTCGTCACGGTGACGAACACTACATCGGATAAAAGCTCAGAATAAAAATTTGTGTGAATCATATTGAAACAACACTTGACGAAACTCCAGAATAATTCCCATTTGGTTATAAAATTGTAACATTACGAATTGCAATAATAAAACTACGTTAATAGTAATTTTTGACATATCGTAACTTTGAAGGCCATTCATATTTGTAGCCTCATAGAAATGGCAGTCGATCGACACCGCTACCCAGAAATCCTCATGTTTAATGCCAACCAGCAATTACGCTGCTGATCGTCTCTCATCAAGCGGAAGCTAAATCCTGTTGATAGTGCTGCAGCAGCTTTAAGTAAAGTTAGGAAAGTTACAAAGTCTAAGCACGTGCGCAAACGCTTGATACCGTTTACAAAGCTGAATCTCCGGTCGGTTGGTACGCTAGCATGAGAGCTAATCAATAGAGTAAACTAGATCATCTTGCAGATCGCTCCGAGTAAACCTAAACGAAAAATGCATACACGTTTACCACCAACCCAGAGGTCCAGAGCGCCGGGGTGAGCTGCATAAATTATATCCATCAGAGATTGATTTGTGATTCTTAATCAACACTGTTGGATACAAATTCCATTGACAGGCGAACGGTTGGCCTTCTCGCCGATGTAATTGCGATAAGATCCTGGAAGAACTGTCCATCGTGTAACTATGTGCATTGCCGTAAGGTCACTAGAACCGCTCAGGGTGGCATATGCACTATCCCCAGCGAATGCCACAGTTCCACAGGGCTCGGTATAATAACCAATCATACTGTCAATAATCAGACAAACTGCAAGCATTAAGCACCTAATTTATGCATTCGAATCAATCACCGTCTGATTGTAGCTTCGCAAAACTTGAGCTGCAAGGTCTGTGTACCGGGACCAGGACCGAGAATGGTTTAGCGAGTTTGGTGTAATTTTACTGATTGATTTGATTAATGACCTCCGGTACTGAAATCGTGGATGTATGCGAGAGCGTACGTAGTTTGCTACGCTCAGCGTTCCACCAAGACCGTCGCACAGTATGATACTGCGCAGGGAGCGAACGAGTTTTTGCACCCCCGTACAGAGAGCAGGCTGCCAGCAGGCAGCTGTCCCGATGCGAGATCGCTGATTAGGCCGGAATGTTCTCCAACCGCGTTCGGGATGCGTTCCGTACTCGTTCGAGCACTTTCTTCCATTCGGAATCCCAAGGTATTTGACGAGAATTTTGGTTGCTATTTTTTCCAACCATAATCAATTAGCGCTAGATTCATACTCGCTAAATTGTGTCAAATATTACAAATATATCATTAATTCCCGTTCACTTACATTTATACCATCATTAGTTCCCTGTACCACGTATTAGAATTTCAGTTTTTTGTACTACCGTATCCAATCCTAAACAATAAAAACAACGGATATCACAACCCGCACAGTAACCACAATTGCCTAGCAGCAGCAGTAAATAGATTGCTTGGCTTAGTAAAGAAAACTGACTTTTCTCCACACCCCACCGTATCAAACAGAGAGCACAAGAAAAACCCGAGCAAAGAGTCAGTCCCTCAATCCAGTTATTGCAAACAGCAAGGCAATTATTTTCCTTTCGGTAGCAGCGTGCAAAAAGTGTCGATATTGGTCACAGCGATCATAAAACCTCACCACAAGCGTTTTATAGTTCATGGCGCAAACAGGAAACTTCTGTAGCCTGTTGAAGTTGCACTGCTTTTCTTTTCAGCGCTCAGGCATCGTCAACCGAAGCCAGTTTTTGGAGGCACAATGAAAACTAGGTTTTGCAGGTTTCTGATTACGAAATCGTATTCATATTTATGACAATATTCTGCAACGATACCAATTATGACATATTTCACCATTTTTTTTATTTGCTAGTTCTTCTGTGTTCCATGCTCTCTGTACGTCTTGGCATTTCACGGTTCTACCGCTGAGCCCAATCGTGGCTGGTGCTTCGTCGATTCGGTGGCGTTGGCGGTAGGATGGTGCCAATGAACCGAATTCGCCTGGCTCACGTTGCGATTCTTGCTTACATCGCCACCATTATTAGGTAACGACAGAAAAGTTGTTACATAAGGCAGCTCGTTTAGATGAGGCCATTCTTGAACCAGCCATGCAAAATCGGTTATTTTTATCCTCCGTCGGGACCGGGGGTTACGAAGTGATGGATTAAAGTGTTCCATGTCAACGCCAGCCACTCTGAAGGTACAACCTACGGGGCCTGCTTCCCGGTGAAATGTCAATGGCTTATTGTATGCACCGAGCTGCCTGCCAGGCAATGCACGGCCATCGTCGTTTTGTGGCAAACAAACCAATGCTAAACACACTCGTCATGCAGCTTCGACCGAAGGGTGAATGTTTACATAAATGTTTAATCAGATCTTCAAGTAATTGCATTTGCTGAATTTGCTGCACAAAATTTCGTAATATCCGTGCATGTGACTAACAAGCTGATGGTTAGCTGTTGGACATTTGAAAGGCGCTCAAACATTTTCAATGGAATAATGATAATGAGTTATAGATTACAGACGATCGTAGGTTCGTCATTCGCGATGGACAAGTTTTTCTGTGCAGTTTGGAAGTTATGTTCTTTTAAGAGTTTTTTTTAGATTTCGCAGATTTATGGCTGTTGGGAGATTATTTACTAAATTGAGAAATTTGAACCAATTATCCACGAGTAATCTGTTATCGCTCAATAATTGGATCCGTCCAGATTAGACAGCACTGCAGCGTTAACCATGCCGGGGCATGAAAATCCGAACCCTGCATTCCGATTATTCCCTGCACCCGTACATAAAATAAACCGGTTACAATTGCTCCCAGCGTTCGATTTCTCGAACGATTCGTTAGTATGCAAATTGGGTCCCATTCGGTGGGAGAGAAAAATGACCACATGCCAAGTGAAATTCCAATCAAAACTGGACACAGGGAGCCCTCTAACTGCTCGTTCCGATCAACCGCTTTCTGGTCTGAATCGAAAGTAATTTGATCCGTCCGTCCAGCAGCAAGCGGCATTTCTTTCGCGAGCTGTGCGACTGCATACAGTTCAATTATTTTTCTCTGCTGCCGAACATGAACCTCCGGGGCACCAAAATCAATTCCAAATTAAATCTTTCAGTTGTGCGCCTCTAGACACAATGAGCAACGACTGGCCTCGGCCCAGACCATGGCTTCCGCGGGTTATGCGAAAGTTTCGAATGTTTTGCGAGTGTATAAAATATGGCTTGGCTGCAACTTTGCATATTTGCATTGAGAAGTAATGTAAACAAAGCTCCAGAACTCGGGAATGGCAAGATAACAAACATTATTTATATTTATACCATATATTGCATATATTATTATGCATTCTTACCGAGACGTCTCGCCTCCGGTTTTGCCTCCGTTCATTACTCGTAACGAGCAGGGCACGAGTGCTGACGAGAGGCCCCCAGTAACGAGGAGGCCTTCATCGTTGTCGTCATTTTCGGAGTCTTAACAGATTTGACTAATCGGCGGAGCATAAATGTACTGTTTTTTTGTAAGAAGTATATCAATCCACTGAGCAGCACTTGAAACTTTTAAAGAAATAAAGTATAGTTTCTCTTCAACCGCTTAGAATCGTACAGCAAGCGCATGCATAATGTTACAGATAGCATACATAACAATGATGTATTCAGATTGTTCCACAAAAAAAATCAGGTACTTGTTGAACCCTTTTCGAGGATGTTCGTTTTCGTCGTCGTTGTCTTCGTCGTGTTTTTTGGAAACCCTGAGGAAAGGTACGAGTTTCAGCAATGCGCTTGTTGACTTGGTTGTATGGAAATTTTCTCATTAAAATATATTCATTCTTATAGTTTGAGCCCTTGTTGCTGATGCTAAATTTTGACTGCTCAGGAGTAGTGCAGCACCGCAATTCATTGACTTATAACAGCTCATATGTAGATTATGTAGCGGTAGTATATAAAATATCACCACAATTTATTCAGTCCCTCCGAACAGAACTGAAGCGAAAAAGAACCGTTTATTGTGGGATGACGAAAAAAGAGGAAAAACGGCTAGAATCAGATAATAATATTATCAAACACGACTGAAATCTAAAGCAATGCAAGAGTAAAGTAGCTAGCAGTGTGAGGATGAATTTTTGAGCTACAGACAAACAGGAGACTTAAACGATGGGTGGCGATGAACCCGAAAGTGATAGTCGTATGAGAAAGCAAAAAAAACTTTATTCATTGGTTTATTGGAAGACTATCCGCTTGTGTTTTTCCGCTGAATCAATCAACTAGCATGTATTATTCAGTGCATACATAAACATTTCAGAGGAAATGCTAGCCGGCCCTTGACAACGGGGGTTTTACACAACAGCCAAAAACTCTCCATCATCTTCGCTCGATCGAGCTAGTTGTTATTATTTTCTCGCGGATCGGCTGGCGAATGGATTGTTTTGAATACATATATTTTTGCCGGTGGTTCTTCCGATACGGCTGGGTCGAAACAAAAGTGAAAGGCGTGAGAGTCACACGTGAAGTGCCCTGCCAGCGATGGGTGTCTACAGTTTTGGGACTGTTTACAACAAATATATGAATAAATCCAAATTTATTGTTATCTCGAACTTTGCATTTGAAGTTTTATTTTTTCACAACCGTTCGATTTTTATTCTTTCGAACAAATCATTACAAAATAGATACAAAACTGATTCCAAGCTGCTTACATAACTGGAATCCATCTATTAAGACTATTCTGGCAATCCTTTTGGATTTAGAATGATCGAAAGAGATTCTATATGGCAACACTTCAGCTATAATTAGATCAATTATGAATAAGTTACACTAAAGTCGTTTTTCACGCGGCTATTTTTACGCAGATTCCGAATTATACGAGGTGATTTTTTCTTACGCGGATTCCGGAAATTCTTTGCGCGGATTCTGGAATTCACGCGGTTTTTTCACGCGAATTCCATAATTTACGCAAGTTTTTAACGCGGTTTTCTTTTACGCGACAAATATCTCCCGCGTAAAAAGCGACTTTAGTGTATAAAACTGACGGTGAATTCCGGGTTAGTGTTACATTGGGTATTGCTCGGTAAGTTAGCAGTGAGATCCAAACGTTTCAAAATATTAATATTCAAACGCCACAACACAACCAAGTTCACGGTTGAAATAGAAGTTGAGGAAAAACTTCCTTTCCTTGATTTGCTTACTACACGGAAGGACAACAATAAGCTAAAATTCGGAATTTATCGAAAGCCAACTTCAACAGATCGGTACATCACAGCCGACTCGAATCATTTCGGCGGTTAAAAACAGGCCGCTCTTTCATCGCATGGCCCATCGCATCTTCAACATACTGATGGAAGAAGAAGCAGAAAAAGAAACAATATACAAAGCAGCCGAATTGAACGGCTATGACAAACAATTTGTCGATAAAATCCTCCGTAAGCACAAAAGGAAGAAACACAGACAAGACGCCACCCCTTTAATGCCGGAAAATTCGGAGGTTCGAAGAATCAGCCTCCCATTTCACCCTAATATCACGAATCCATTGAAGCATACTCTTCGCAGATATGGAAAACATATTGTGCATAAAAGTGTCAACACTTTACGTGAACTTTTGGTCAACCTGAAAGACAAATTTCCACAAGACGAACACGCTGGACTCTACAAAATACCGTGCAAAGACAGCGACGCGGTATATATCGGGCAAACGCGAAGAAAAATTAAAGTGCGGCTCAAAGAGTATAGAAGAGCAGTAGAAACGAACAAAACTAGTGAATCAAGTGTAGCAACACATACAGTGAGTAACCAACACGAGATAGTCTGGGATAGCGCGGGCCTTATCAAAAGCATCAGTAAAATTGATCTCCTCAATGCTTGGGAGTCAATGTACATTGCGACATCTAAACAACCATTGATGAACGCTGACGATGCGCCGATCAACTCATTTCTCTTCACCTTGACAACGGGGAGAAAATAATCTCCAGCTCACTCTCTTCGACGCGTGCGATACAACGTACGAGAATTTTAACCAGTTGGACATGGGATCTCGTCCTGTCGATGGACAATGTATAGCCCGAAACCGGTAGACGGAAGGTAATTTAATTATTATCCTTTTATATCTGTAAGAGCAATAAGTGTCTTGTCTAATCACACGTCGTTCCGTGTTCGCGATTATTGTGCTAGTTCTTACGTTAGCGTTAAATTACACTGTGCTACAAATGAAAAAAAAATTCAAGAACTTTTGAAGTGACCCAGTGTAGGTTGTAGGGCTTGTTGAGTGTAACACCCAAAATCTGAAGTTATGGTCAAAATACGGTTTTTTGAGCCTCAACGCAAATAATATTTTTTAACTCAGTCATCTATCAACCGATTTTCAATATTTTAGCAGTGTTAGAAAGAGGACAAATAAAGCTTTCAAAGTGTATACAGCTTTTTACTAATACCAATAAAACATGTTGAGTTATTTGAGTTTGAATCTAATTTTTTAGATTTTTTCACGAAATTCTTCAATTTAATTTTAAATTTGCCGCCTTTTTTTGTGGGAAACATACCACAAATATACCATAATTTTGAAAGTATATTCAATTCCGAATCAAATGAAAATAGTTTTGTGAAAATCGGTTGATATTTGGCTAAGTTATACATTTTTTATAAAAACCAGAATTTTTGGCTTCTGTCGCACAATTATTCCACGGGGCTACAAATGATGAAAAAATGCAAGAACTTTTGATGTGACTTAGTGTGGGTTGTAACTTCAGTTAAGTTTCACTTGCGCGTTTATTTGAAGTTTTTCAAATACCCCGAAAATTATAAGTTATGTTCAAAACCCTGTTTTTTACCTTAGCTCACATTTTTATGTTTAATACGGTTATTTTTCAACCGATTTTTTATATTTTGGCTGTTTTGGAAAGGCAAAAATTAAAGCATTTGAAACATATAAATATGTCTAAAATGTTTACCTGTATGTGATGAATAGTTTTAAAATAAATAAGATGGTTTATGTTATTTTCAAATTTTTCCAAATTTATTCGCAATTTTTCACACATTTTTTAATGATGGAACTTCAATTGCTGTAAAATTTGGAAAGTTCTTTCTGATACCAAACGGAAACAAGAGGTGCTGATGATGAAAATCTGTTATAATTTGGCTGAGAAATGATTTGACGAAATATAAGAACATATATGGTGGGAAAAATCAAGTCATATCTCAGCCAAAACACTTACTGTTTTTGTGTGGCACTATATGTACTCTTCATATTCTACAGCAATTAAAGCTCGTTCATTACAAAAATGTGTAAGAAATTGCGAATAAATTTGAAAAAAATTGGAAATAACATAAACTAACTAATAATTTATTGTAAAACTATTGTAAAAAATCTTCTTATTTTATTTAATATAAAACATCTTATTTTATTTAAAACTATTCATCACATATAGGTAAACTCTTTGAACATATTTATATGTTTCAAATGCTCTATTTTTTGCCTTTCCAAAATAGCCAAAATATAAAAAAATCGGTTAAAAAATGACCGTATTAAACATAAAAATGTGAGCTAAGGTAAAAACAGGGTTTTAACCATAACTAATATTTTTTTGAGGTATTTGGAAAACTTCAAGTAAACGTGCAAGTAAAATTTGACTAAACCCACAACCCACACTAAGTCAAATCAATAGTTCTTGCACTTTTTCATCATTTGTAGCTCCGTGAAATAATTGTGCGATAGAAGCCAAAAATTCTGGTTTTCTTAAAAAAATATTACTTAGCCAAATATCAACCAATTTCACAAAACTGCTTATCATTTGATTCGGAATTGAATATACTTTCAAAATTATAGTATATTTGTGGTATGTTTCTTACAAAAATAGACGGCAAATTCAAAATTAAATTAAAAAATTTCGTGAAAAAATCTAAAAAATTAGATTTAAACTCAAATAACTCATTATGCTTTAATGATATAAGTAAAAACCTGTATATATTTTAAAAGCTTTATTTGTCCTATTTCTAAAACTGCTTAAATATTGAGAATCGGTTGATAAATGGCTGAGTTAAAAAATATTATATGCGCTGAGGTTCAAGAAACCGTATTTTGACCATAACTTCAGATTTTGGGGGTGTTTGGAAAATTTCTAGTATGAGCGAATGTTATACTCAACAAGACCTACAACCTACACTAGGTAACTTCAGAAGTTCTTAATCGCTGTAGCACAGTGTTATTATAAAGTTCAAAAACTGATTTGTAAATAGATAGCTCCAAATACATTCAAAGTGCAGATATTTATTTAATTTTTAAATGCCAATTGAAAAATAAAATAAAAATAACGGAAATGCATGTTTAGGCTGCTTCTCAGATGAAAACAATAACAATTAAAGTTATCATAAATAACCGAAAACAAAAATTTAAAAAAAATTTAACGTTGAATTTGGACCACATAGTATTTTCGAGATATTTCACAGACTAACTCTAAACTGTGCAATTTAACGATACTAAAAGAATGCCTGATAATGTCGAAAACAAGTAATTACGTAATCAACGCAGCCCTACTGTTAATGGTCGTAGTGGTTCAGTCTCATACAAGAAGAAGAAGAACGCAGTTCGTACATACATAATCTAGTAAGATAACAACTAAAGTGAGTGACAATTATACGTTCTTTACTCTATTATTTTCTTGAGAATGGCCACCAAAAACGACCGAAACGTCTGGTAATTTGACTGAATTGTCATGTACTTTTTTATAAAGACTGTGTTCAGGTTAGGTATAACTGCTTAGAATTGAAGCGAATATGGCATTTAACGCACTACCTAATTGAACGCACTCTGCATGAGGCTCATTTTTGCTTAGACTACACTCGTACACTTAAATTGTCATAGGAATTGGACAATATTTATAGAGTGGATTCGGTAGGAATTAATAAAATAATAATTGAATTGTCAAGTGGAAGAAAACCAAAATTATAAAAATTGAAAGGTCAAGTTTAGTGATTTCATTTAAAATTACTTACCCGTAGGAAGTGCCCTACTGGACCCACGTTGCTGGCTATTAGTTGCTGTCAATTGATGCTGGTTGCTGTTCTGCTGTCTGCTGCTGGCCCTGCTTTGGTGCACCGATCGACGAAGTCTCGATCTCCGTTGGATAGCTCTCTGATGACAAAGTCGAAGGCTGTTTTAACACTGAAAGGAGAAGTAGTGCCACATGCTTCGGCTTAGTTAGGACCGTCCTTGTCGCCATCCACTAGTAATATGAATAGTTTAGGCAGAAGTAAGCTCTTCTATAGTCTGAATAGTAAATTCCCGGTTTTACTTGGTGTGTAATTCAGTCGACCGCGTTAGGGAAAACCATCATTAGCCGACCAATCAGTTAAATCAATAGTACAGTTGTTTGCATAATTGAGGCTTGACAATTATGCATTTTAGTTTGAAAGCAGATCATAGAAAATGCCGCAGATACTTACTCTACTTTTACTTTCATGGCGATAAACCGATAACACAGTACAACAAATTTGTTTTCCTTGGCTTCTAAGCATGAATTCTTTGTGTATATTGACGCAAAAACAAATTTCCTCGAGTTTGTACACATTTCACCCTAAGAGGCAACAGTGGCGCCATGTTGAATTTTTGAGAAATCGGAAATTTTCGACGTTTTTTACGTTTTTTAACGTTTCGACGTTCAAATATCAAAATTGTAAGGGTTTTTTCCACATATTGGCATTTTCTTGCCCATCTTTTAAAATAAACAGATCTTGAATCGGACAAAAACGCTATTTCAAAAAGCGGAATAATATCGAGTATGTATGGGTATTGATAGTATAATACAGCTGCCTTGTGATTTTGTCCCTTTCTGCATCGAACTCCAATGTTTCCATCGGTATGTTCAATAGACGGTGTACCATAGAGTGAGAAGCGGCTTGCTTTTGGGCACCAAAATGATTTAAATTAGCCGTGATATATCGATCTGTAGATGCCGGCTTACGGTAGATACCGAATTTTATGGTGTTATCATCTTTTCTCGTAATCATTAGATCCAGGAAAGGGAGTTTTCCATCTGCTTCTTTCTCAACCGTAAACTTTATCGAACTGTGTCGCGAGTTCAATTCAAATTATTTCGGTGCCCAAAAGCAAGCCGCTTTTCACTCTATGGTACACCGTCTATTAAACATACCGATGGAAACATTGAAGTTCGATGCAGAAAGGGACAAAATCCACAATGCAGCTGAAATAAACGGCTACGATGCGGAATTCGTGAATAAAATTCTACGAAAACATGAACGGAAAAAGCACCGACAAAACGCAACTGCTCCTCAACCAATCAAAGAAGAAATTAGAAGCATTTGCCTACCCTATTATTCAAAAGTGACGAATTCCGTTCAAAAAGGTTTTAAAAAACACGGGTTGAAAGTAGCTTATAAAAGCGACAACACCTTGAAGGACCGGTTGTGTGCACTCAAAGATAAAATCCCGCTAGAGGAAAAGTCGGGAATTCACCGAATTCCGTGTAAAAACTGCCCCGCGGTATACATCGGCTAAAAACAATATCGCACGCTTAGCCTTGGGCCTAATAGCGGTCTCGATCAACTCGGCTAAACTCGCCGTAAATTCAAGTTACGCCTAAAGGAGCACAAAAACGCGGTAGAAAACGGAAGAATTAACGAATCGAGTGAGGCAGTTCACTCTCAAAAATTTAACTATGCAATAGATTGGGAAAATTCTAAACTGAAAAAGTGCGTTAGAAAAGTTTCCCATTTGAATGCATGGGAGTTAGTACATCAACACGGCACCTCAACCGCTCATGAATGATATCGACGCCCCGATGATTTCTCCTCTCTTCGAATTGACGTTACGAAAAATAAAATAATTTCATCTCAACGACTGCACCAAGTACGAAGCTGTATTTCTTCCTCTTTTCTATCATCAGTTGGACACGTCCTGTTGATGGGCAATATCGTGCCCAAAACCAGTCGACTCAAAAAGTAAATTTAACATCCTTTTTTCGTTTGTAAGAACCATAAGTGTTTTGTCCCGTGACACGACGCGTGTTATGTTGTTTCCATCTACCAACTAATAATTTTATCGTTTGTATTTACCAATAAATAAGAGAATACCAAAGGTTTCTAATTCACTGCACACAACTAAATATTTTTCTCTGGTTTTAACGATTTTTGAAGTAGAATACTTCTCTCAGGAAGTTCGGCTGCATAGGGATGTGAAATGAAAATCTAAAACCGAAAAAAGTGAAAAATATGTCCAATTTCAAATGCTAATAAATTAGTTAGTATTCGATGGATTTCTTTCGTTCTTGCAGCAATAGATTGAAAAATCTTCTAAGATTCTTCCCAAATGAAAATAATAGTAATTTTATTATTTAAACTATTGTACAATTGAAAATAGTCAAGCCTTGTCAAAACGAAAAATTCGACCTCTTATTTGTCGTTATATGATTACTTCCCAAGCACGGTCGACAGAACCATATACCTTGCAATTTAAAATATGCTATTTGGCCTATATAAGAGCCTGATTCAGCCGAAGCCGCTTACAATAGTTCTAGACAGCGACAACAGCAGTCATCCCTTAGCAGCAGCAGTAGCAGTGCAGTGGATACCAGCGATGGCGGATAGCGGCCACAGCTGTAGCATAGCAATGGATAGCGCACCAGTTGCCGCGGATCTCAGCATCGATAGCAGCTGGGCCAGCCCATGCAGGGGCAGCGGATACCAATGGCAGCGTAAAGCGGCCACAACTGTGGCATGGCTACGGATAGTGTAGCAGTTGCAGCGGGTATATCTGACCATAAAGCATTTATGCAATAATTGAATGAAAATTGCAATTGCAGTAATCGGCCTTTTTCAAGGCTACTAAATGTGTTTGGAAGAGCATAATGAATGGTTATAAATAAACTGCAACTGAGGTTTGATGCTGCTGCAAAGGCACAGCAGTGTGATGTTTATTACGATTTGTTGATACTGTGCTTAACAAGGGGTATATACGAAACAAATCCGATTTGAAAATGACTGACACGCAAGCAGCCGGGTTAAATTTCATGTAAAAGTATTCTACTTCAACCTTGCGGTCGTGGCTTTGCACACAACCCTCCTGGGATTTTTATCTTCAGCAACGAATTTATCGGTCAAACCAGTCTGATTCAACAAACAAAGTATTTGAATTGATAGTTGAGACTATGGTAGAGAGGCATGAATTGGAAAAAGTAATTGATATTTTACTTGTATATTGAAAATTTCTAGACTCTTTGCTGAACTAGAGGGTTAATACTGGATGTGATACTGATGGCGTCTCTGAGTTACCACAAACAAATAAAATAAGGTATTTTTCTGTTAACAGAGGAAAGCTGTTTTCGCATCGAAAATTTGACGAATTTTACCAGCATTCCAACACGTTTGTGTTTTGTCAAAACATGCCAGCTTTTCATTGGATGCAGTGCCAACCGCTACCGCATTATGGCAACTTTTTAATAGACGAAGTGCCGCTGTACCTATCGCTAACGCTGCCGCTATCGCTGCTGATACTCGCTGCAGCTACTATTGCAGATACACTGCAGGTATCCGCTGCCGCTGCCGCTACTACTGCTATCTGCTGCTGCTTAGTTAGGACCGTCCTAGTCGCCATCGCCATGGTTTAAGCAGAAGCAGGTTCCTATATAGAACAATCCCGGTTTACTAGGTGCATTACTCTATCGACCTTGCTAGAGAAAGCAGGCAGTATACGACTCACCAGAGGCGGAAATCTACGTGTCAACAATTTTCAACAGTACAATAATTCAAATTATTACAATTTGACACATTTGTAGGGATCCATAAATGATTTTTTAAACGATTGCTGCAATAACGGAGGAAATCCGTTAAAAACTAAACGACCTTTCAGCATTTAAAATTGGACATTGACATTTTCCCCTTAACCGTTTTTAATTTTTATTTTACACCCCTATAAAACCGAACTTCCTAAGAGACGTAGTTCCACGTCAAAAACCAGAAACGATTACCAAACGATCTCAAACTGTACTCATAGTACCAAAAAAAGCTTCGAAGGACTAAAAGAGGATAAAAACAAAATGTTCCAAAATTGAACGGAGAATACTTCCAATAAACTGCAAAGCTTAAAAACGAAACCAAATCGTGCTCTGAATTGTGAGAAAAATTCTAATATAAACTAAAAAAGGCCAAGAAAGAATATAATTCCAAATTCGTTCACTATAGGAACAAACCACTTTTGAAGTAGAATACTTCTCTCAGGAAGTTCGGCTACATAGGGATGGGAAATGAAAATCTAAAACCGAAAAAAGCGAAAAATATGTCCAATTTCAAATGCCAATAAATCGGTTAGCATTCGATGGATTTCCTTCGGTCTTGTAGCAATAGATTGGAAAACCTTCTAAGATTCTTCCCAAAAAAAGATAATTGTAGTTTTATTATTCGCACTATTGTACTATTGAAAATAGTCAAGCCTTGTCAAAACGAAAAATTCAACCTCTGATTGGTCGTTACATGATTGCTTCCCAAGCACGGTCGACAGAATCATATACCTTGCAATTGAAAACATGATATTTGGCTTATATAAGAACCTGTTTCAGCCGAAGCCGCTCATAATAGTTCTAGACAGCGACAACAGCAGTCGTCCTTTCTTAGCAGCAGCACTAGCCCTGTGGTTGGTCACCACGTCTCAGGAGCAGCGCGGTTCTTTTCAGCGTGTGTCGCCAGTCTGCCATTATTCCCCCCGTGTTGAGGCAGCATGAAGATTGCCATCAGAAAATCCAATTTTGAAAATCAAAATGCCTTTTTCAAGGCAAAAAAAACAAGTCAAGTTAATAATTTTTTGACAACGCAAGCAAGCATTCTGTGTTGGATCCTGGCAATTTAAATCTGTCGCGCCCGTCTAATTCACTGAATGTGGAATAGCTTCCACAGTGCATGTTGTCCGTGTATCTCAATTCCCCCACTGTTAGGGCAGCTCGAAGGTTGCGATCGGCAACCGATTTTGAACCGCAAAATGCCTTTTTCAAGGCAAATAAACAAATAATTGAAGGTTAAAAATTTTCTGGCATCAGCACAAGCAGACATTCTGTGCGGGATGGAATCGAATTTTGTTGTAGTTGTCTAAATTTACTTTATTTAGTAAACCCCCCACGGTAGGGGCAGCGCAAAGGCTGCGATCAGCATTACCGACTTTGAACAATAAACTGCCCTGTTAGGACGCTTTCACAAAAGCAGTTAGTTCGACTATGCAGAGCTAATATGAAGTCGATTCAATCAATCAGCATGAACAGAATTTCGTCGTCTCCCAGCTGCCAAGTTGCAACATGATGCAACACGCAACAGCGAGCAAACGAAATCGCTTGATGTTACAAACCGCAATAAGATACGGGTTAAAACCGTTGCGTGTGTGAGAGCACCATCGGTGTTTATTCGCTGGATACAAAAATCATATGCGAATCGTAGAATAATTTTTCTGAAGAACATTAGGGAATAGAACAACTGACCTGAAAGGTGTGGCCTATTTCGTAGTGCCCTTCGGCCATGAAAGATTGTTTCTGGGAAAACTAGCTACATTCATTAGTCGAAAGGTAAGCTGGATGGACCGTCCGGGTTGTGCCTGTGCCTGCCTTCAAATTTAACAAATCACTTGCCCTGTGGTTGGTCACCACGTCTCAGGCCTCTGCCTGAGAACGAACGCCAACGCGAGCGATCGGGAGAGATTTTTGCCGTACATCAGCCGGCACTTCCTCTAATGGAAAAGTTGGATCATTTTGTTCAGAAGAATATTACTCTCGGTAATATTACAGAGCTGCGATTGCATTTTATCCAATATGGGATTGAACAATTGTTCTTTTGAGGACAAATAAAACACTTAATTTGAAGAGTTAATAGTTTTGGGTACCAGTAGCAGTATGGTAACAGCCTCAGCGGTAGGTGCAGTCGGTACTTCCATGAGGCGGATGTTATAAGGAAGCAAATGGAAGCGGTACGGCAGCGGCACGGGAAACAGTTCAGGTGTGCTCAGACGAGCGTCATTTTTCGTTGTTGATATTATTCCCCACATGAAACGAAGCGCTTTCGTACGATAGCGGCGGTATTAGCGGTAGATGCATTTGCCAACACTTACTCCAGTAAAGCCGTGTCTAATTTTCAATGTGAAAACATTGTGTTGGCCGTGCGCATTAGGCCTCTGCCGGGCTAAACGCGAAAAGCGGCGTGTACCGATTCGCCCGGCCGTAGGTTAATGTACAGCCGTAAGTAGAGCTGTGTAAAAGTATTCTACTTCAACCTTGCGGTCGTGGCTTTGCACACAACCCTCCTGTGATTTTTTAGAGATAGGAAGGTAAATCAAGAAAAAAATCCCAAATCAAACCGGCAAAAAACGCTTTTAAAGGCTATAAAAGGTTTCAGAATATGACCCGAAATTTACCCAAGGTATCGAAAAAACGCCCAAAGGTCATAAAAAGCCAAAAACCTAAAATATTCTCAAATTAGGTGGAGTAGAACAGTGGATTGTTGAATAACATTGGAATGACGACGTGAGGATGATCTAAAATTGCAAGTCTACGTAACACGAGTAATGACAATCTTCTAGGGTTAGAATTAATTTGGAATTTTCTAGTGAAACTTCGAATTGGAGGTAGTTTTAACTGCATTTTATCATTTTTATTTACATTGTTGCTTGGTTTTGAATGCAGCTGATGGTATTTAGCAATTTCAGGCTGCTTTGCATGTCGGAAGTAGCCATCTTAGATTTCAAATTGAACCATGATTCTGGGCATCATCCCGTTTAGTCATTTTAGGCTGTTTTACAGAAATCTGGGACATTGAGCAAGAAAACAACAAAAACACGCGTAAAATCAAATTTTTAAAATAAAAAAACCGAATTCATGCATGGGATTTAAGCAGCTTCGTCTCTCATAATTGGCAATTCATGAGAGACTTGGTGCACAAATTGGTTATTGTGACCAGTATGACTATAACTTCAACATTCATTGAACTTCAATATACTTCAACAGAACTACAAGTGAAGTGACCTTACTTCGTTGATTTCACTTACTAGTTTCTGGAGGACATCATTAATCCTGAGAAAACCAACGCATTTGAATTTTTATTTTCGGTACAAATGCCAAAACGAGTTCGGTTAACGATTGTTGTGTAGGGTTTAGCTTGCGTTTCACGAAACCCAGTTATTCAAAAATACATGGCCAAGTGAATAAGAAAATACTCGAGTTAAAACGTGTTGTTTGGTGCGTTTGGAAGTATTCTGACCTCAAAACTTTTCAGTTTTGAACCTTATTGGTTTATTTGCTCCCTAGGGTTAGGGTGTTACGCTATTACTTAACAATCGAGTTAGATTTGAGTACACTTTGAATACTTCAAATGAATAGAGTAAAAGGATTGAAATAATTATTCCTAGTTTTCAAGCAATACTTAACAAATTTAAATATAGCAATAATATTTTTAAATTTATGGACACCCCATCAAACGGAGACCATCTCCGCCAACCAAAAAAAAAATAGCATCTGAATATCATTTATCGCTCGGTCAAATTAAGCTCCGCTCGGTGCCACTTAGTCCATCATCAAGTCGATCCAAAATGTGTATCATTAGCAAATGGCCATTGTGGCGAGATTTGAAAAATTGAAGTGGAGAAACCGCCCGAGATCCGAACCCGAGAGAGTTCACATTCCAACGGTCGTTGGCCGCAGCGGTAAATCATGCCTCCCCGGCGCCCAGCGCGGCACCCCATTATCAGGCTGCCCTGGCCAACAAGGCAGGCAGGCATGTGTAAGCAGTGGAGAAATTTCATTCTAATAACAAATTATCAGTTACCACCCAGCTGCAAAGGACGATCGAAAGGTGGTGCAAATTAGATTTTGATTGCACAACAACCCCCTTGAACTTCCACGGCATCGTCAGCCGTGGCACTCGACATGGCAGAAGAAGTAGCCGGTATCCTATCTTGATAATTGAAAACCACTTGAGGGCGATGGGGCAGCGAATGAGCGAGACAGCGAACGACACTCGGCCAAGATCAGGCAGCGCAAATCTTGATCGCAAATGGGGAAGAGACAAGAAAGCCAATAGCTGTTGAACTTCAAGTACCGTCGTCTCCTCATCGCAGTTAGTGTAGTGGACGAATTCAATTATGTACTGCTTTCTGCTGGTGAATACAAGCCAACTGGAGAGCAGCCTCAATTATTCATAGATTGATCTGATTACTTTTACTTGAGCGTCCCGCAATTCTGGAGGAGCCGTTAACAGTTCCAGTTCAGTCTCTATCCTGGGGAGAAGTTCAAGGTCATGTTTTGATTGAATTTCAACAGCGTACCCTTTACCAATAATTCTAACGGAACGTTTCGATATTTGTCCATGTTTATTCTGGTTTCGTCTTACTTTGTTGATACACGTGCGTGTTGCCCATTTGGATGTTCATTATTATACGCTCCATTCTGCGTAATCAATTTGCATGTATTTTAGCACCAAAAAAAAACTCTTCGGGATACTTCATGACGCTAATCATAATAATAACGCAACTGGCTTGTCGTCACAATGATATTTCGATAGTTAAGTGAAGACTTTTGCTGCCGTAAACTTGCGAATGTTCTTTCTACTCATTCGTAGCTCAGCGGGATGTACGTCCTAGATACTTATCAACTAACACAAGATAGGACTGTAAGTTGGCAGTAAAAAAAAGAACAACCTACACACATAATAAAAGTTTTTACTTGAAGAAACTAATTGTTAGAGGCATTAAAATCAATCATAAAAAAGTTAATATTTACAATTCATGCCTGCCTTTCCCATCCCGAGCCACCCCTCGAGTGAGCGTTCTTTTTGCTCACACGGCGTAATGATGTGATGATGAACAAGATCGCAAATAGCCCGTGAGGAGGCCAACGCAGTTGGCAACGAAACGGTTGAAATGAAGACACACACGTTCATCGGCCAAGGTTCCGAGATGCTTGCGATGATCACGGATGGATGGGTTGAAGAAAAATGTGCCATAACCCGCTAGCTAAGACTCGGTGTCCGGCACCCTCCGAGAGAAGAAGCGCTGCCAGTTCGTCACTCAGCTTCGTTTATCACTCCGTCCGGTTCAGGCGGATCGAAGGGTCAGGGTTGCAGGGAAAACTTGAACATGGAATCGGGTTTCGATACATGGCTCACATAACACCATAACTGCAGCAACAACAACAGCAACATCAGCAGCAGCAGCAGCATCACAGCCGAAGGAAGAAGAACAGTTAAATGCAACCATGGCCGTGAAATTGTTTTAATCTTTATGTTGTTAACGATGAACTTGGCAATTGCATGTGAAGTCTTCTACTCGTTGATTTTCTTCCCACTCTAGCTCACGGCATCAGCCAATCAGCAGAGGTATTGTTTTTATCTCGTGCACTCCCATTCGGTTCGGTCACTTTTCCCCATGGTTGCACTGACTTGGTAGGAAGTATGCACGACTCGCGAGTCCTATAACAAATCACAACTCTGCTTGTTATGCAATTGAAATAATACTGCAGTTTATATTTGAATTATGAATAATCGTGGGCTTTATAATGCTTTCCCAATGCACTGAATTTTTTCACCGCTTCTTTCCCGAACTTTCCCGCCGTGCGCAAGCATGCGATGATGTGCGGGATCACGATAGGCGAAGGTGAAGAGTTTTACACATATTTCGCGCCCGGTACTTAACTCTTCAACGAGACTTCGGACGGCGCGGCGTGCCACAGCTGTTGAAGCTTGATGCCGATCGACCGCCGCCGCCACCTTGTCGTCGACAGGAGGAACTCCGGGTGTTGCGTTGCATTCGAATATAGCTTCGAAAGCCGCCGCCAAAGACTCATTGGCGAACGTTTTTCCGATCATATTTTCCACGCCGGGGCTACCCCAGGTACGGTGGGGTACCGTGGTTAAGGCTGAAATTATAGCACTCCCTAGTGAGCAAAGGGTAGAATTTGTGCGATGCGGAAGGATTACTGCGCTTAGTAATATTCGCCGACTGGTGAGGAGGATGAACCGGTGAGAGACACAGGAGAAGTACGAAATTGTATGTTCGATAACAAGGGTATAAAGGTGCGAACGAGTGTGATTGTAAGGTTCTTCCTTCTTGTTTGTTATTTTTTTCTTTAATTCTGCAGTGTATGCTAGAATCAACTTTTTGTAATGATGTTGCGAAATTCTCACCAAAGGAATTAGAAAGATGATCCTAAAGAAGGTTTCAAGTGTGTTTCGTTGCCAAACTTGATGATTTTCTGATTTTTCACCATTTTGAAAAATATATAAGTTTTATGAATTAGCATCCTTTTGGATAAAATAACTTCACCAGCCGAAGACTTTCATTTGCCTATATTTGATCACTAGCTGATATCCCAAGAATTATGACGACAACCGTGAATCTTTTAAACGTGTTATCCCAAGTAACAATTTACGTCGAATTGTATTTTTAAGCGATTTTATGACTAATTTCGCAGGAAAATAAAACAAAGAAACCTACCGTAAATT
This sequence comes from Wyeomyia smithii, assembly GCF_029784165.1. Taxonomy (NCBI): domain Eukaryota; kingdom Metazoa; phylum Arthropoda; class Insecta; order Diptera; family Culicidae; genus Wyeomyia; species Wyeomyia smithii. Next base: position 278,894,348 of record NC_073695.1, read on the forward strand.
CAGCGGTGAGTTTTGCTCTGTTTGCAAATTACTTAGCACTAAAAACCGTAACACCAAGAACGTCGATTTATTTAGAAAATTCTCGTTTAGATTCGATCATCAAAAAGCCTCTTAAACAAATCCCCGTAAAAATTGCGTAGAAAAAGACCTGCATGCACAATGAAAATTAATTTTCGGGTCTCGGTAATTTATTACCGATATCCGAAATCTCGATGCCGAAATTTCTGATAGGTTGAAAAAATCTGACAGCTGTCATTTCTTCAACCGAGCTCTCAGAGCATCTACGATTATAAATATACAATTTATAAAAATTAGGCACATGTAATGAATTATTACACCTGCAACTTACAAACAAAACAAACGAGTTCTCGTCAAAAATTGGGGCATTGGTAAAAATTTGATGTATTGTTTAATGTTTCTTTTAAACCCAACCTTTTAAGATATTTCAACTATTGTTCTACGTAATCTATGGATGACACGTTATCTACGAAAAAGTGGTAGTCATATTCAAACCTTAAGAAAAGCGCACGCTATTTCAATCACGTACCTCAGAAAACGAAATCCGCGCATTGCTATATACGGCTACAACAAGACTCGTTCAGCAGCCAACCAAAGTTTTTTTTTCATCCCTAGCGGGCCACTTTTTATTTTAATCACTAAACAAAATCACTACACAAAGAATACTTTATTCTTGAAAATGTGCATCTCAAATTTTCAAAACAAGCTTAAATTATCAGAAATACATGAGATGAATTTTACAAATCCTAAATTTCAACTGAATTTCATATTTTCATCTGTTTTCACTGCGTTGAAAAAAATCAAAAATCTCCAAACCAGTTTCTGCTAATACGAAAAAATCAAACAGAAAATGTTGAATTATTCCGACATAATTGACATAAATCGACAGCACTGCAGTGGACACCTAGGTTACCAATTTTGCACGTAAACAACTACAGCGGATTCCTAGGTAACCTACTACGACGGTCTGCGGCTATGTTCATTCATGATAATGTTATTCATTCATGATCAACAGTGTGATGAATATGGGAGCGTCGTCAGATGAATAAATTGGCAGTGCATTGAGTTTTGAGATGAATATGGAAGCGTTGTGAAAAATGGTTTGTTTCACAAAATTCGACATAAATCAAGAGTACGAAAGCGTATTTTGTTAATTTGTTCAATGATTTCGTGAAACTTTGGTGTTTAATCCGTGCATTCTTCATGAGTATTTGCTTAATGAGATGAATAACGGAACCAATACCCTAATTGAAAATTCACACCAAAATCGTCCATGCATTGAATCAATTAACGAGATCATGTGAAATAATTTAAAAAACAGCAACTAAAAGTGTAAATTTTTCTTGATTCTTGCGTTCGAGACAATACATTTCCATATTCTGCCGCCCGCTTTAGATCAGATGCTGTAGTGAGCCACCCCTAACCTCTTTGTCAGTATACACCTGAAGTTGCTTGTATCTCGAATAGTTCCACGGGAAAGTACTTTTCTCTGTAGTAAATCTATTGGAGTTAATTTTATTCTTGATTTTTTTTCCAGACGTAAACATTCGCCAAATTTGTCTAATCAATCCAGTCTAGTACAGTGCTTTTTCGCTTTCATCAACAATCGTTTTTATCCACTACTCGCCAAATTCTCGCTCGATTTGCTAACGGTTTTTTTTTTCGTTTTTATCACATTGTTAAAAAAACTTCAAATCAAGAATAATGTACTTCCAGTTGCAGAAAATGTATTCGAAACATCATTTTCATGTCTGCCTTGTGCGTGTGTATAGTTTTATGAACTCAATTTATTTGATCAATTTTTTTGAGGCATTCAATTGCCATATCTGTTACAAATAATTTGTGTCATAATTATGAGAAAATAAACCGTGAAATATGTATTTCATTGACTTTGAAGCAAAAATTACGTATTTTTCGAGCAGTTGGGAAAAAAGATCCGTTAACAACTAAAAAATCCCTACAGTTTGGTTCTCATAGAGCGTAGTTTTAAAAATTATAAAATCTAGCGGTTCCACAATTTCACATAAACAAGCATTAGACTCTGCTAGTTATGCTAAAACATGAGCAGTACCGTGGAATGGGGTGAGATTGATCAGTGGGGTGAAATTGATCACCTGAAAATTCGTGATAGAAAATACTAATCAAAAGATATTGCTCTTACAACACTAGGCAATGTTAACGTGTCCTTAAACGCAAATTTTGCATGATTCACATACCTGTCAAAGTTAACCCGTAAAGACCCGGGATGGAACTTTTTTTTAGAAAATGGTCGTTCTCAGCGATGCTGCGGCCGATTTGAGTAAACTCGGAATATTATTCAAGGGGAATAGTTGCTCTTAGTTTTAGTAAGGGTGCCACCCCTCTGAACCCCTCCCAGTTTATGTGAAACCCAAATATGTCTGTGCCTTTTTTTATTTTTTCCTACTAATTGAACAAACGCATGGATTTATCATACGTATCAAATGTCCTTTGCATCAAATCATGTCGAGTAGATGAAATACGATTAACAAAAGTAAATTTTGAAGTTACCAAATTATTTCAGTGCAAAATCACATAACTACGTATTTTCATAGAAAGTCAAAAAAGATGTTCTACTGAGGGAGATTGTAGCTGTGTCCTTCAAGTTTTCTACTCTACATTTTTAGAATTAGGTCTTCTAAGTCCAAATATGTTAAAAGATTCATTCTAGCATATACAGATTTTGAGAAAAACAAGTTTGAATTCACTAAAGTACGAATTTTCATGGAAATTCGATTTTCTCAGTCCCTCACAGTAGGTTTCTATTTTGTTTTTCCATTTTTCAACTTTGCATTTTTAGAAAAAGGTCTTCTGAATTCAAATATGGCGAAAGATTTATTCTAGCATGAACAGATTTTGAGAAAAACAAGTTTGAATTCACTAAAGTACGAATTTTCATGGAAATTCGATTTTCTCAGTCTCTCACAGTAGGTTTCTATTTTGTTTTTCCATTTTTCAACTTTAAATTTTTAAAAAAAGGTCTCCTGAATTCAAATATGGCGAAAGATTTATTCTAGCATGAACAAATTTTGAGAAAAACAAGTTTGAATTCACTAAAGTACGAAATTTCATGGAAATTCGATTTTCTCAGTCTCTCACAGTAGGTTTCTATTTTGTTTTTCCATTTTTCAACTTTGCATTTCTAGAAAAAGGTCTCCTGAATTCAAATATGGCGAAAGATTTATTCTGGCATGAACAAATTTTGAGAAAAACAAGTTTGAATTCACTAAAGTACGAAATTTCATGGAAATTCGATTTTCTCAGTCTCTCACAGTAGGTTTCTATTTTGTTTTTCCATTTTTCAACTTTGCATTTCTAGAAAAAGGTCTCCTGAATTCAAATATGGCGAAAGATTTATTCTGGCATGAACAAATTTTGAGAAAAACAAGTTTGAATTCACTAAAGTACGAATTTTCATGGAAATTCGATTTTCTCAGTCTCTCACAGTAGGTTTCTATTTTGTTTTTCCATTTTTCAACTTTGCATTTCTAGAAAAAGGTCTCCTGAATTCAAATATGGCGAAAGATTTATTCTGGCATGAACAGATTTTGAGAAAAACAAGTTTGAATTCACTAAAGTACGAATTTTCATGGAAATTCGATTTTCTCAGTCTCTCACAGTAGGTTTCTATTTTGTTTTTCCATTTTTCAACTTTGCATTTCTAGAAAAAGGTCTCCTAAATTCAAATATGGCGAAAGATTTATTCTGGCATGAACAGATTTTGAGAAAAACAAGTTTGAATTCACTAAAGTACGAATTTTCATGGAAATTCGATTTTCTCAGTCTCTCACAGTAGGTTTCTATTTTGTTTTTCCATTTTTCAACTTTACATTTTTAGAAAAAGGTCTCCTGAATTCAAATATGGCGAAAGATTTATTCTGGCATGAACAAATTTTGAGAAAAACAAGTTTGAATTCACTAAAGTACGAAATTTCATGGAAATTCGATTTTCTCAGTCTCTCACAGTAGGTTTCTATTTTGTTTTTCCATTTTTCAACTTTGCATTTCTAGAAAAAGGTCTCCTGAATTCAAATATGGCGAAAGATTTATTCTGGCATGAACAAATTTTGAGAAAAACAAGTTTGAATTCACTAAAGTACGAATTTTCATGGAAATTCGATTTTCTCAGTCTCTCACAGTAGGTTTCTATTTTGTTTTTCCATTTTTCAACTTTGCATTTCTAGAAAAAGGTCTCCTGAATTCAAATATGGCGAAAGATTTATTCTGGCATGAACAGATTTTGAGAAAAACAAGTTTGAATTCACTAAAGTACGAATTTTCATGGAAATTCGATTTTCTCAGTCTCTCACAGTAGGTTTCTATTTTGTTTTTCCATTTTTCAACTTTGCATTTCTAGAAAAAGGTCTCCTGAATTCAAATATGGCGAAAGATTTATTCTGGCATGAACAAATTTTGAGAAAAACAAGTTTGAATTCACTAAAGTACGAATTTTCATGGAAATTCGATTTTCTCAGTCTCTCACAGTAGGTTTCTATTTTGTTTTTCCATTTTTCAACTTTGCATTTCTAGAAAAAGGTCTCCTGAATTCAAATATGGCGAAAGATTTATTCTGGCATGAACAGATTTTGAGAAAAACAAGTTTGAATTCACTAAAGTACGAATTTTCATGGAAATTCGATTTTCTCAGTCTCTCACAGTAGGTTTCTATTTTGTTTTTCCATTTTTCAACTTTGCATTTCTAGAAAAAGGTCTCCTAAATTCAAATATGGCGAAAGATTTATTCTGGCATGAACAGATTTTGAGAAAAACAAGTTTGAATTCACTAAAGTACGAATTTTCATGGAAATTCGATTTTCTCAGTCTCTCACAGTAGGTTTCTATTTTGTTTTTCCATTTTTCAACTTTACATTTTTAGAAAAAGGTCTCCTGAATTCAAATATGACGAAAGATTTATTCTAGCATGAACAAATTTTGAGAAAAACAAGTTTGAATTCACTAAAGTACGAATTTTCATGGAAATTCGATTTTCTCAGTCTCTCACAGTAGGTTTCTATTTTGTTTTTCCATTTTTCAACTTTGCATTTCTAGAAAAAGGTCTCCTGAATTCAAATATGGCGAAAGATTTATTCTAGCATGAACAAATTTTGAGAAAAACAAGTTTGAATTCACTAAAGTACGAATTTTCATGGAAATTCGATTTTCTCAGTCCCTCACAGTAGGTTTCTATTTTGTTTTTCCATTTTTCAACTTTGCATTTTTAGAAAAAGGTCTTCTGAATTCAAATATGGCGAAAGATTTATTCTAGCATGAACAGATTTTGAGAAAAACAAGTTTGAATTCACTAAAGTACGAATTTTCATGGAAATTCGATTTTCTCAGTCTCTCACAGTAGGTTTCTATTTTGTTTTTCCATTTTTCAACTTTAAATTTTTAAAAAAAGGTCTCCTGAATTCAAATATGGCGAAAGATTTATTCTAGCATGAACAAATTTTGAGAAAAACAAGTTTGAATTCACTAAAGTACGAAATTTCATGGAAATTCGATTTTCTCAGTCTCTCACAGTAGGTTTCTATTTTGTTTTTCCATTTTTCAACTTTGCATTTCTAGAAAAAGGTCTCCTGAATTCAAATATGGCGAAAGATTTATTCTGGCATGAACAAATTTTGAGAAAAACAAGTTTGAATTCACTAAAGTACGAATTTTCATGGAAATTCGATTTTCTCAGTCTCTCACAGTAGGTTTCTATTTTGTTTTTCCATTTTTCAACTTTGCATTTCTAGAAAAAGGTCTCCTGAATTCAAATATGGCGAAAGATTTATTCTGGCATGAACAGATTTTGAGAAAAACAAGTTTGAATTCACTAAAGTACGAATTTTCATGGAAATTCGATTTTCTCAGTCTCTCACAGTAGGTTTCTATTTTGTTTTTCCATTTTTCAACTTTGCATTTCTAGAAAAAGGTCTCCTGAATTCAAATATGGCGAAAGATTTATTCTGGCATGAACAAATTTTGAGAAAAACAAGTTTGAATTCACTAAAGTACGAATTTTCATGGAAATTCGATTTTCTCAGTCTCTCACAGTAGGTTTCTATTTTGTTTTTCCATTTTTCAACTTTGCATTTCTAGAAAAAGGTCTCCTGAATTCAAATATGGCGAAAGATTTATTCTGGCATGAACAGATTTTGAGAAAAACAAGTTTGAATTCACTAAAGTACGAATTTTCATGGAAATTCGATTTTCTCAGTCTCTCACAGTAGGTTTCTATTTTGTTTTTCCATTTTTCAACTTTGCATTTCTAGAAAAAGGTCTCCTAAATTCAAATATGGCGAAAGATTTATTCTGGCATGAACAGATTTTGAGAAAAACAAGTTTGAATTCACTAAAGTACGAATTTTCATGGAAATTCGATTTTCTCAGTCTCTCACAGTAGGTTTCTATTTTGTTTTTCCATTTTTCAACTTTACATTTTTAGAAAAAGGTCTCCTGAATTCAAATATGACGAAAGATTTATTCTAGCATGAACAAATTTTGAGAAAAACAAGTTTGAATTCACTAAAGTACGAATTTTCATGGAAATTCGATTTTCTCAGTCTCTCACAGTAGGTTTCTATTTTGTTTTTCCATTTTTCAACTTTGCATTTCTAGAAAAAGGTCTCCTGAATTCAAATATGGCGAAAGATTTATTCTAGCATGAACAAATTTTGAGAAAAACAAGTTTGAATTCACTAAAGTACGAATTTTCATGGAAATTCGATTTTCTCAGTCTCTCACAGTAGGTTTCTATTTTGTTTTTCCATTTTTCAACTTTGCATTTCTAGAAAAAGGTCTCCTGAATTCAAATATGGCGAAAGATTTATTCTGGCATGAACAGATTTTGAGAAAAACAAGTTTGAATTCACTAAAGTACGAATTTTCATGGAAATTCGATTTTCTCAGTCTCTCACAGTAGGTTTCTATTTTGTTTTTCCATTTTTCAACTTTGCATTTCTAGAAAAAGGTCTCTTGAATTCAAATATGGCGAAAGATTTATTCTGGCATGAACAGATTTTGAGAAAAACATGTTTGAATTCACTAAAGTACGAATTTTCATGGAAATTCGATTTTCTCAGTCTCTCACAGTAGGTTTATATTTTGTTTTTTCCATTTTTCAACTTTACATTTTAAGAAAAAGGTCTCCTGAATTCAAATATGGCGAAAGATTTATTCTAGCATGAACTGATTTTGAGAAAAACGAGTTTGAATTCACTAAAGTACAAATTTTCATGGAAATTCGATTTTCTCAGTCTCTCACAGTAGGTTTCTATTTTGTTTTTCCATTTTTCAACTTTACATTTTTAGAAAAAGGTCTCCTGAATTCAAATATGGCGAAAGATTTATTCTAGCATGAACAAATTTTGAGAAAAACAAGTTTGAATTCACTAAAGTACGAATTTTCATGGAAATTCGATTTTCTCAGTCTCTCACAGTAGGTTTCTATTTTGTTTTTCCATTTTTCAACTTTGCATTTCTAGAAAAAGGTCTCCTGAATTCAAATATGGCGAAAGATTTATTCTGGCATGAACAGATTTTGAGAAAAACAAGTTTGAATTCACTAAAGTACGAATTTTCATGGAAATTCGATTTTCTCAGTCTCTCACAGTAGGTTTCTATTTTGTTTTTCCATTTTTCAACTTTACATTTTTAGAAAAAGGTCTCCTGAATTCGAATATGGCGAAAGATTTATTCTAGCATGAACAGATTTTGAGAAAAACAAGTTTGAATTCACTAAAGTACGAATTTTCATGGAAATTCGATTTTCTCAGTCTCTCACAGTAGGTTTATATTTTGTTTTTTCCATTTTTCAACTTTACATTTTAAGAAAAAGGTCTCCTGAATTCAAATATGGCGAAAGATTTATTCTAGCATGAACAGATTTTGAGAAAAACAAGTTTGAATTCACTAAAGTACGAATTTTCATGGAAATTCGATTTTCTCAGTCTCTCACAGTAGGTTTATATTTTGTTTTTTCCATTTTTCAACTTTACATTTTAAGAAAAAGGTCTCCTGAATTCAAATATGGCGAAAGATTTATTCTAGCATGAACAGATTTTGAGAAAAACAAGTTTGAATTCACTAAAGTACGAATTTTCATGGAAATTCGATTTTCTCAGTCTCTCACAGTAGGTTTCTATTTTGTTTTTCCATTTTTCAACTTTAAATTTTTAAAAAAAGGTCTCCTGAATTCAAATATGGCGAAAGATTTATTCTAGCATGAACAAATTTTGAGAAAAACAAGTTTGAATTCACTAAAGTACGAAATTTCATGGAAATTCGATTTTCTCAGTCTCTCACAGTAGGTTTCTATTTTGTTTTTCCATTTTTCAACTTTGCATTTCTAGAAAAAGGACTCCTGAATTCAAATATGGCGAAAGATTTATTCTGGCATGAACAGATTTTGAGAAAAACAAGTTTGAATTCACTAAAGTACGAATTTTCATGGAAATTCGATTTTCTCAGTCTCTCACAGTAGGTTTCTATTTTGTTTTTCCATTTTTCAACTTTGCATTTCTAGAAAAAGGACTCCTGAATTCAAATATGGCGAAAGATTTATTCTAGCATGAACTGATTTTGAGAAAAACGAGTTTGAATTCACTAAAGTACAAATTTTCATGGAAATTCGATTTTCTCAGTCTCTCACAGTAGGTTTCTATTTTGTTTTTCCATTTTTCAACTTTGCATTTCTAGAAAAAGGACTCCTGAATTCAAATATGGCGAAAGATTTATTCTAGCATGAACTGATTTTGAGAAAAACGAGTTTGAATTCACTAAAGTACAAATTTTCATGGAAATTCGATTTTCTCAGTCTCTCACAGTAGGTTTCTATTTTGTTTTTCCATTTTTCAACTTTACATTTTTAGAAAAAGGTCTCCTGAATTCAAATATGGCGAAAGATTTATTCTGGCATGAACAGATTTTGAGAAAAACAAGTTTGAATTCACTAAAGTACGAATTTTCATGGAAATTCGATTTTCTCAGTCTCTCACAGTAGGTTTCTATTTTGTTTTTCCATTTTTCAACTTTGCATTTCTAGAAAAAGGTCTCCTGAATTCAAATATGGCGAAAGATTTATTCTGGCATGAACAGATTTTGAGAAAAACAAGTTTGAATTCACTAAAGTACGAATTTTCATGGAAATTCGATTTTCTCAGTCTCTCACAGTAGGTTTCTATTTTGTTTTTCCATTTTTCAACTTTACATTTTTAGAAAAAGGTCTCCTGAATTCAAATATGACGAAAGATTTATTCTAGCATGAACAAATTTTGAGAAAAACAAGTTTGAATTCACTAAAGTACGAATTTTCATGGAAATTCGATTTTCTCAGTCTCTCACAGTAGGTTTCTATTTTGTTTTTCCATTTTTCAACTTTACATTTTAAGAAAAAGGTCTCCTGAATTCAAATATGGCGAAAGATTTATTCTAGCATGAACTGATTTTGAGAAAAACGAGTTTGAATTCACTAAAGTACAAATTTTCATGGAAATTCGATTTTCTCAGTCTCTCACAGTAGGTTTCTATTTTGTTTTTCCATTTTTCAACTTTACATTTTTAGAAAAAGGTCTCCTGAATTCAAATATGGCGAAAGATTTATTCTAGCATGAACAAATTTTGAGAAAAACAAGTTTGAATTCACTAAAGTACGAATTTTCATGGAAATTCGATTTTCTCAGTCTCTCACAGTAGGTTTCTATTTTGTTTTTCCATTTTTCAACTTTGCATTTCTAGAAAAAGGTCTCCTGAATTCAAATATGGCGAAAGATTTATTCTGGCATGAACAGATTTTGAGAAAAACAAGTTTGAATTCACTAAAGTACGAATTTTCATGGAAATTCGATTTTCTCAGTCTCTCACAGTAGGTTTCTATTTTGTTTTTCCATTTTTCAACTTTACATTTTTAGAAAAAGGTCTCCTGAATTCGAATATGGCGAAAGATTTATTCTAGCATGAACAGATTTTGAGAAAAACAAGTTTGAATTCACTAAAGTACGAATTTTCATGGAAATTCGATTTTCTCAGTCTCTCACAGTAGGTTTATATTTTGTTTTTTCCATTTTTCAACTTAACATTTTTAGAAAAAGGTCTCCTGAATTCAAATATGGCGAAAGATTTATTCTAGCATGAACAGATTTTGAGAAAAACAAGTTTAAATTCACTAAAGTACGAATTTTCATGGAAATTCGATTTTCTCAGTCTCTCACAGTAGGTTTCTATTTTGTTTTTCCATTTTTCAACTTTACATTTTTAGAAAAAGGTCACCTGAATTCAAATATGGCGAAAGATTTATTCTAGCATAAACAGATTTTGAGAAAAACAAGTTTGAATTCACTAAAGTACGAATTTTCATGGAAATTCGATTTTCTCAGTCTCTCACAGTAGGTTTATATTTTGTTTTTTCCATTTTTCAACTTAACATTTTTAGAAAAAGGTCTCCTGAATTCAAATATGGCGAAAGATTTATTCTAGCATGAACAGATTTTGAGAAAAACAAGTTTAAATTCACTAAAGTACGAATTTTCATGGAAATTCGATTTTCTCAGTCTCTCACAGTAGGTTTATATTTTGTTTTTTCCATTTTTCAACTTAACATTTTTAGAAAAAGGTCTCCTGAATTCAAATATGGCGAAAGATTTATTCTAGCATGAACTGATTTTGAGAAAAACGAGTTTGAACTCACTAAGGTACTGAGGTACTCACTAAGGTACACTAAGGTACACACTAACACAAACGTTTTGCGGTGCCAGTGCTCACATCGATTTTTTTTATCTTCGTTGGTTTGGTTAGTTATTCGTAGTTCCGACCGTAGTCTCCGTATAAATTGTCCAAGAAAACAAAAAAAACTCTATCGCCCGCTTTATTTACTCTAAAGACTAATCACAAGCCACGTGACTCTTTTTTTTTTGTTTTAAAACTTGAAAGGCTTTAATTTTTTTTTTCAGTTCGTATATTTCTAAACCAACCCGAGATTCCGTATGGTTGATAAATATACGAATTCTGCTCTATGCTATGAACCAAAACTTTGATACCGAGTTGCTGGTATCTAGTTAGATACAGATATAATTACTTGTCTAAGACGTACATACTTTGATAATTTTAACCATGTTTCACTCAAAATCTGTTCATGCTAGAATAAATCTTTCGCCATATTTGAATTCAGGAGACCTTTTTCTAGAAATGCAAAGTTGAAAAATGGAAAAACAAAATAGAAACCTACTGTGAGAGACTGAGAAAATCGAATTTCCATGAAAATTCGTACTTTAGTGAATTCAAACTTGTTTTTCTCAAAATCTGTATATGCTAGAATGAATCTTTTAACATATTTGGACTTAGAAGACCTAATTCTAAAAATGTAGAGTAGAAAACTTGAAGGACACAGCTACAATCTTCCTCAGTAGAACATCTTTTTTGACTTTCTATGAAAATACGTAGTTATGTGATTTTGCACTGAAATAATTTGGTAACTTCAAAATTTACTTTTGTTAATCGTATTTCATCTACTCGACATGATTTGATGCAAAGGACATTTGATACGTATGATAAATCCATGCGTTTGTTCAATCAGTAGGAAAAAATAAAAAAAGGCACAGACATATTCGGGTCTCACATAAACTGGGAGGGGTTCAGAGGGGTGGCACCCTTACTAAAACTTAGAGCAACTATTCCCCTTGAATAATATTCCGAGTTTACTCAAATCGGCCGCAGCATCGCTGAGAACGACCATTTTCTAAAAAAAAGTTCCGTCCCGGGTCTTTACGGGTTAACATGCCCGGTGCACTTTTTCATATTTTCGGAAAATTCTTCTAACTCAGTCAAAAGTCGATCAAATTTGATGAAACAAGTTTCCAAATAACAAAAAAAAGTATTGAATTTACTTAAGGTAATCACAGAACGGAAGGTCATCTGTGATAGGAAAACTGCTAAGTGCTCAGTGAATTTTGCAGCGCTCCCTAGGGGTGGAAAGAACGCTTTTTACACGGAAAATAAACAGAATTTATACTACTTTTATCAAAATCAATCAAACACACTGGTATAAATCTGTCGGCGAAAACACTACAGGTTAACCCTGCTAAGCATCTGTAAGAAGGAAAACACATAATTCTAGGGGCTTGACAACTTTATTTCATGAAAAATATTTCGGTAATATTACACGATATTGGTTGATATATATATATATATATATATATATATATATATATATATATATATATATATATATATATATATATATATATATATATATATATATATATATATATATATATATATATATATATATATATATATATATATATATATATATATATATATATATATATATATATATCTATCATTTTTGACGTAGGACTACGTCTAACCGCACTATACCGAGATACATTCCGCGAAAACTAAAACCAAGATGTAACGATGGAATGAAAGATTTCAAACGGTTATACTGATGTAACCACATGATGGACCACAATAATCGATATGTCGTTGGATTGATAAAATGATGGATAATTTTGTGATTCTTCAATTTTCATTATCACTTCATTGTTAAACAGTGAAAATTTAATAAAAGTTTCAAGGTCGAATTTTCACCAACCAATCATATGCGAGCACGCCTAGCACAGACTTCATGAATAGACACCAACTGCCTGCAGTGATATCCTGTATAGCAGTGGCAAAAAAAAATTTGACAGAATCTCCCCGTCCCAATAGGTCAACTTATGTTAGCTTCCATCAGCCTAGACTAAATTGATGTCTTGAAGGTAAAGCTTTTTCGGAAAGTTCGTAACCACCTCCACTACCAGACAGTTTTACGTTCTGCTGTTAACAAATATGTTAATGTTGATAAAACTGATGTCTTGAAGGAGAATATGATGGCACAGGCAACAGTACTGCACCAAGTAATGTATGAACAGAGCGCTGGTTACTCGTCGTCTATCAGTGCAGGAAAACTTGATATTCATTTTTGTGCAGTCAAGCCAAGTGAAAACTACATTGTCACTGTTGACGCACAGTGGGGCGTGGAACACAACCGAATTGCCGTTTGAATTGTCTTCTTCTTCTTGTTTCGTATAGCAGCAAATATCAGAAATCAATATGATTTTTCGGATGTCGCAAAATAGGCTGCGCCGCCGGGGACAACAAAATGCGTTGTTTATTTTTTGACTCTACACCCTGCCTTTTTTTAGATTTATTTAAATTACTAAATATAAGGTATTTAAAAGACAATAGAAAACCAAAATGCTCCGTACAGATCTTTGAATAGGTAGTTAAACGAGCTGTACTGATGTTTATATTTTACTAGCTAAATGAATTTAGTCCAATATGACAATACTAGTTGCATCACGCGGTGGCGGTTTAGAGAAAAACCAAATTCATTTCATCCTGATATTAGAGTTCCGACGTTAGTGTTTGTATTTTTCAATTGAAATTTTTTTGAATTAGCATTTGCAAGAAAATATTACTTTCCATAACCTTACTTGTAATTGAACAACGCTATGCAAACATTAATTGCTGAGGCTAATGCAAACATTAATTGCTGAGGCTGGCTCGATATTTTTTCCACGAGCTTGTAATTACAGGACAAAAATTTATGTGACATCTTTGCCGCTTTGTGAGCCAACTTCAACAAGACAAATAGATATAGAAGGAAGTTTAATTTCTTCTAAATCGTACTTAATTAAATATTTTATAGAAGGTTGCCTTTTCGCGCATTAAAGAAAATTCGCTGTATTAGAATGAGAGGTATTCATCAATGGTCCAGAAACCAAATTTAGGGGAAAATCAAGTATCTAACTTTTTTATTTTTGTAGATAGAAAACCTTGTTTTACAATTTTATAGCTCCAATAATTTTAAGTAACTTTGTAAAATAAAGTTTTTTTCTAAAACATTGCTATAGAGCTCTAGACCCAAATTTTCTCTTAAATTTGGTTTCTGGACCATTGTGAATTTTAAAGAGAATATTTTTTCTTCTAAGATAGAGTGCTGCAAAGAAATAATCAAAATACAGACCCCGTTCGATTTTGGCAACACCTCAGAATTTTTTCTGTTGCCAAAATCGAACCATGCCAATAATGAACGGTTTTTTTCATGACTTTTTTTTACATTTTAAATGGTCAAAGACGACCTTAACAGTAGAAATGGCCACCAATGAACTAGTTTTAGTTCCAAGTCGTTTGAGGTGTCGCTCGATGAATTTGGGCTGACGACTTAGATACTTGATATTACCTTTTGGAAGATGTTGAGCTTAAATTGGTTAAAATAAATCAAGCAAACTACAAAAGTAAAACGAGCTCAAATCAAACATAGCTTCAAAATAAAATTATAAAATTATTGTAGTCCTACGTCAACTATGCGGTCGTGTCTTGGTTACCAACCATAACGTATAGGACATGGTGAAACGGTTTGATCAACAAGTAGGCACGAGTTGTGAATTGCTTCTAAAATGAATGAATATCAGTAGCAAGGTATGTAGCTTTACCGGATTTATAATTTGAATGCATCAAAATAGTATATTATAAGATGCGATGAATTTTGGTCATCGGTTGTTTTAATAAACATCTTTAGTCTTTGGCATTTTTTTTGCAATATAGCCGGTTGTACTTTTGACATACCGTTTTACTATGTTTCTATACACCAACATCACAACGACGATAATATGACTTCAAAGAGTTTTGATGTAACTAGAGGAGTGTCTGAAAATGCAACGATAAACACTTAGTAACAATGAATACAATCGAATTTTGCTCGTTGCACTGAATTCGTAGCCCAACTAGTAAAGGACTTTCACTCGTTGGGTTGAGCTATCCAGGCTGCAAGATGACACCGGTTGTTTCTTTTTGTTAGGATTACTAATCACCCATTGGGTTACGCAGTGTCTTGCCCCTAGCATCCTTCAAAACAGCTGACTCAGATACCGGCATAGACAATTGTAGAACTGTTCCTTTGTTGTTTTTCAGTAATCTACTCCTGTGAAAATAATCAGATTATTAACACGAGTTACATAAAGTGAGAGTCGCATCTTTTGTTTCAAGTCTCTAATTACCATCTCGTTTAGAGTCCTCGTAATGAATATTCGTATATTACGTAACGTGAAATTTGGCAATTTTCAAAACCCCCATCAACTAAGTAACGCAAATTTACATGGTGGCAGTGTAACACTTCGCTGGATACCTTTCCTCCACCTCTCCCCTGAGCGCGTTATGTATTATAGGAATGTTTACATATATGAACGAACGCTAGGGGTAAGGCACTATTGATATACAATGGTGATTCGCTCACCGGTTGCTCCTTAGTCGGGGGTTTGTTAGTTGGGCTCTCATCCCTCTAAAAAGCGCTCTTATGTCAAAATTGAACGTCATTCAAATGATGCAAGAAACCCGAAAAGTGAATAAATAACAAAATAAATTTTGACTTCTCGTACTTGAGTTTATTTGTCATTGATTGTTGATGGTTACCTTTGATTACTCGAAAAAAATGACATTGATTACTTCGGAGTAATCTCAGGTTACGACGCATTTCGAAACCCCTTGAAACGAACCTCTTGAGATCCTTTTTTAGTGTTCTGTAAGGTTGTCACTTTCGGTTGTCAGCAGGGATACCAGATTTGTCAGCAAAACGCTGATTTGTTTTGATTCGCAGGTATGTGCGTTTTTTTTTTTCAATCTGCATCCCGCATAATCAATAACCATAAACGGATGATAATCCATATGGTTTAACGATACCCCATACAGTCGAAACTATATCCCGAACTAGTTGTTAGGCACGTTTTATGGTTATTGATTAAGCGGGATGGTTAACTACATTTTTTTCCCTATGACTTTCTCAAAATGTGTGCAGATTTTTACAGACTTCTGCCTGCTCGAGCGCATTTATTCGAATCACGATTAGGGTTTTATCAAATTTCAAAAAAAAGACTGCACAATGAAAACGGTACCTCTTACAATCGCATTATTCGTTGCCCTAGAAACTAACCTGGATTTACTTAACCTTATTCTGCTTATTTTTTTTAAAATGGCATGTCGCATGTCGCATCAATAAGTAGAAAATCTATATTCTCCAGAATGGACTAGAGTCAATCGGCAAAACATTTAATATAATCTAATAAGAGGATGAAACTAGTTTATAAATTTCATTTCCGAATAAAGATGTGATTCATTTATTATAAATATTCGGAAAATTTGCGTTAAAAAATCCATCTGTGCCATGATTTTTAAAAACTCAAAGTACTTTCTTGAATTGAAAAAAAAAACTAACGAGCTGCATTTTATATATTAACAATTTTCAAAAATAACCGTCTATAACACATGGTACCATTGTAAATGGAAAAATTGCAACATTAACGTTTTAAAACGCACGATTTTTCAATAACATTGATTGTTGTTCGTGTTTCAAATCAACATTTGTCGATTACAATACCTTCGTTACACTATTCTAATATGACAAACTCCACAAATGTGAATAATTGCGAATTTTTTCCAAAACGTTTTTGCATCGAACCTAATAGATTTATTAAACGGGTTAAACTGTTGAAATTACCGTCAATTCAAAACATTGAATAAATTATGCCACATTATACCACTGGCAAAGCGGCATAAACGTATACGACAAATATATATTGCCCGAGAGCACAGAAAATTCAATTGTCATATTTAAGTCCTTTTTGTGTGCACTCTCTGTTCGATCATATACCTGAAGTTGACCTTCCGTTCTGTGAGGTAATCTTAGTTGAGGGTTAATTACGTTAAATTTGGAGAAGCGAGTAATGTTTGATAAAAGTTCATAAAATGTAATTTTCAACAATGATCATTCCACACCATTGAAGAAATACTGATGGATTTGCAGGAAACCACACAGATTTTAATTTCAGAGCTAGTTTTTGAGCTTTTGCAACAAACCGGATTGAAATCGGTCTAACAACGATCAAATAAAAGCAAATTTAGCAACAAGCAGCTCATGAACCAAAACCAACCAATTTTAACCTGAAATATCGTTATTTTCGTTTCCAAACTAGTTGCAAATGATATTTTTCAGTACAGAAATCATCATTTATCTTGAACATATCGAAAAAAAAGCATATTGCCAAAAGAATGTATGGATTTCAATGGTGATCAATTTCACCCCAATTTACCACAAGTACCTTATAAAATCATCGAATTTATTTCATGAAGTAGACGATAGAAATTTCCCCAATAACCATAGAGGTTTACTGGAG